>NW_026693207.1:0-55274 GCF_021218885.2 Marmota monax | reverse complement strand
TCTTTATTTGTATGTAGTGCTGAGGATCGAACCCAGCGCTGCATGCATGCCAGGCAAGCACGCTACCGCTTGAGCCACATCCCCAGCCCGAGTGTCTATATTTTAAGATATTTATAAACCTCCATTTAACTGTTATTCTACTTATATTATTACTACATGTAAAATTTAAAATGTCCATTAAATATTTATTGGGAAAACAAAGTGGTTAAATGTAACTCAGAATGCTGCCTCTGTTATCCTTCAGTTTTTAGGTGAATAACTATATTAATTTGTTATAGCTGGAATCCCTGGCCTGTCTTTCATAGCTGTAACACCAAGGGCACTTTTGTTTAGTAAATAGAATGCATGGGAGAGAACATTTAAAAATGCAAACAAATTGCCAACTTGCTTTATAAGCCTCTGCCCTGTCCCTAGCACTCCCAACCTTGGTCCACTCCCTATTTCCTTACCATATTGAAATTGTGTAGTATCACCAGTCCTGCATTAAAACAATGACTTTATTATCAACCAGATCTAAGTTTTCTTATCATGACTGAAAGTTAAACACTGCCAAGTTTATCCTAGAATACCAGGTTGCTAAAATTGAATTCTACTACTGCTAACAGAGAATAAAAGACAAGAACATCTGTTTTTACTGTAAGTTTAGGGAATCTCATCACAACAGGTTTTCATTAGCATTGTGCCTATTGTTAATACACTTCCATTAATTAAAATAATGTAAAAGCCAATTTTAATTTTAACACAAAAAAGGATCCACTAAATAAAAATATAATTTGGGCTGCTATGATTTTTGTATATTGCATTCTTTCTTTAAAGGAAAAAGTTTTTAATCCAAACCTCAACTCAATCACTATTACGGTATAAACTAAAATTTAAGGTATGAATTATTTGGGAAAATACAATTAAGATTCTTGCTCTCTCAGTTTTTAAATGAAACTTTTAAAAAAGCTCTTTTAATCTGCATTCTCTTTCTCTATTCCCATAGAGTCCTGTGGAGTGTCAGGTTGGGTGAGTGTATGAATTGTTGGTCCTGGAATAAGATTCTTATCAGCTCCTTCCATCAGAGAGTCCCACTGATCAAAGTCTTTTTCAAGTCCTACAAAATATAAATGTTAATAAACATATTAAACATTTGTGAGCACTGAACAGTACAGCACCTCTAGGTGGCACTGTAGAATTATACATTATGCAAATTGCACAGTGACCTTAGTGGCAAGGTGTTCCATGTCAGCTACCCCAGGGCTTCATCAGCTACAAGAAGTTGAGAGGTAGGAGTGAGGCACCCTTCTTTCCATCAGTATCTCCAAGAGGCAAGTCTCTCCCAGACTTTATGGAGAAACTAACTCTTAACAAGTAGATTTGCTTTCTATGATAAATAGAATGCAAAGCAGCAAAGCTTTCTCAAATTTTTGCTTTCAAATTGATTTACTGCTTTGTTTAATTGTAAAGAAATAGTTAAAACTAGACTGTTAAATAACACAGGGTTATCGGAGAACATCAGTTTAGGAAATAAGATTCATTTCTTACCTAAATACTTTTGTAAGAATGCTAATGAAGCTTTGTCGGTGAGATCAATAGCAACCTCTGAATCTATATGTCCTTTTAATTTGAATATGTGTCCAATTACTTTACCGGCTGCAAAAGTGAAGTCAGCAAAATTATGATGAACCGAACCCCTAAAAGAGAAATGAGAAATTTACACCACATGTATTTGATAAAATTACTTTTGTAGTTAGGGTGCAAGAAAGATCCTGGCCCCATTAGCTTGTTTACTGAAAGTCAAGGAAAGAAAACTTGCAATCTGATCTTCTTACATGTATTCCTGGGTCACAAGCTATTCATTTAGGGACCCTAAAGTATAGTCCTCTCCAGCTAGAAAAAAAAAAAAAAGAATCCTAGTGTGTTGATTTTAGAAGAAATGATTCCCACTTTTTAATACTTCCGATTTCAGTAAATGGAATGTGCTAGGTATTGAAAGGCCTTGAAGTCAGAGCCTGTCCCTCACACCCAATACTTATATGTATATGTTCTTTTTTTTTAAAGAGAGAGAGAGGAGAGAGAGAGGAGAGAGAGAGAGAGAGATTTTTTTTAAAATATTTATTTTTTAGTTTTCGGCGGACACAACATCTTTGTTTGTACGTGGTGCTGAGGATCGAACCCGGGCCGCACGCATGCCAGGCGAGCGCGCCACCGCTTGAGCCACATCCCCAGCCCAATATGTGTATGTTCTTTGCCAAAATATTCCAGAGTTAACCCTTTTTATCTATTAAATGATAACAATGACAAAGATCTGTCCCAGTATTGGTCTACATTCATCAACAGTCTAACATCTAATAGAAGGCTCCCCTCTTTTTTTGATACTTGGTGACTCTCTTTCACCTCTGTTCATTTCCTTGACATCTCACCTTCATTTCTGACTTGATTCTTCTTCCATCTAAGTGTAGGCATTCCTCCAGATTCTATTATTGTACCAGTTCCTTTCTCATTTTGCAGCATCTTATATTCCAAAGGTTTCTTCTACAATAGCAGGCAAATTCTGTACATTTCTAATTTGTGGCCAGATGTCTCTACTTAGACTTTCAACTTGGCGGGAAATTCCAAGGCTAAAGCACAACCTCAGACCAGTCTCCCCCACTGCAACTCTTTCTCCTCTCTTTACCGGTTCCAAGAAGCAAAGCATCATTCTTTTAGCCACCTAAGCTCAAAGCACAGCAGCTGTCTCCCTCTCCCTCTTCCCCACATTCCAGCTGAAACTTGAGTGTCAGAAACATTAAGAAGATAAATACAGACAGGGTCATGAGAGAGCTGAGAGTAGAAGCCTGGATGAAGGGGGAGATGGCCTGAGAGGAGAAAAATAGGGAGTGGGATGAATGATTCAGGATACTAGAAAGAGAAGCTCGTGGCAGATGGGTGAGAAAGACTGGGACTGCAGAGGCTGTGTGTGCTGTGAGCTGAAGCACTGTCAGTGCAGTGGTGGGGGCTTAGGAAACTAGATTGCAAGCATTGAAGAGTGTATAGAAGTGCATGAAATATTAAATGCAAGCTATTCTTTAAGATTTCTTGAAAGAAAAAGGGAAGAAAAAAACATGAGAACCGAGAAGGAAATAAGTTTGAGGGAGGGATAGGTGATCTGTAGCATGTTTCAGAACTAGATTGCACATACAAATAAACTAACTTGAAGCCTTTACCTGAAATACCCAGACCCTTCCTTAAATCTATCTAAACTCTTTCAATGATACAAGATCAAATTTGAGTGCCATCCCTTCTAAGAACACTTTTCAGTTGGAAAAGACTCCTCCATTTTCTGATTCCATAGTGGCTATTGCCCATACTCTAGTAGTTCCCCCTCTGTCCAAGGGAGGTACACGAAATCACAGGTAATACAGAACCTACACATAATGTTTTTTCCTATATATCCATGCCTATGATAAAGTTTATAAATTAGGTACAGTAAGATATTAGCAATAACAAGGCTGGGGTTGTAGCTTGTGGTAGAGCACTTGCCTAGCGTGTGTGAGGCACTGGGTTTGATCCTCAGCACCTCATAAAAAAATAAGGTATGAAAAAAACCATAATATTTTAAAAAGATATTAGTAATAACAATAACATAGAACAATTTTAATAATATGCTATAATAAAAATTATATGAATGTGATCTCAAAATATCTTATTGAACCATATTTCAACACAAGCACTATGATACTGTGACACTCTTAGTGCGGAGATGGCACTAAGTGACTAACAAGTGGGTAGCATATATAGTGTGGAGACACTGGACAAAGGGATGGTTCATGTCCCAGGCAGCATGCAGCAATGGTACAAGATTTCATTATGCTACTGAGCATGGCACACACTTAAAACTGATGAATTGCTGATTTCTGTAATTTTTCTCATTAATGTTTCTCTACTATGGGTAACTAAAACTATAGAAAACAAAAGTATAGAAATGAAAATTGCAGATGGGGGCAGGAACTACTCTACATGAATCCTTCCTGCTCTTTTTCCTAAATAAACTGGGGTTCAAAATCCTATTTGGAGTTCTTTCTCATATTCATGATGAAAGCATAATGCTAACCCTCAAGGGCAACTTGTTAAAGCTCCAAGGAATTAATAATCTCCGATTCTTTCCCAACAGGTCAGCACGGTAGAAGATCTGACTTTTTCTTTAGGAGTTCCTAGCCTGGCAATAAGTATAGAATACTTTGTTCCTGCATCCCACCTCCAAAATGTTTTTAGATAAAAGGTGTTCATAGCCTAATGCAAATTTAAATTACTGGTACTTACACTATATATGTTAACACTACTGAAAGTATTTTCATTTTAAAAAGAGTAAATGTAATTAGAAACTGAGATCATTTAACATGCTCCTTATTGAAAGTTTAAATAACTGATTTAACATTACTGTAATGGTCACAAAATAGTGTCTGTTGACATTTGTCCAAGTTCCCAGTTTCTGTTTTAGATGGAGTACGTTACTAATACTCACTTGATTGTAATCATTTTTCTTTCTTTATCAGGTAGGTAGAATTTTGTCATTTTTTTGATGTCATTAGGAGACTGGAATTGTTCCGAGTTGATAAAGAAGAGGGGCTGAGGAACTTTGGAATACATATCATCACTCACTGGATACATCCATGGATCAAGGGCAATGCCACACCTGTAGATATTTGTTAACAGTGATGAAGAAAGGCTAGTTACACACTGGCCAACATATAGGGCTTCCTAACACACCAAATGTATTATGGGTTATCTTGCTGGGTATAATAGCTATTATACTTCTGTGTGAAAAAGGGATATCACTAGTTTTATAAGGTAGCAGAATTGCATTACATAATCATTTTCTGTAGGAGGTGTTTAGGAATTGCAACCTATGAAAAGACATTTCCTTAAGACTTTTATTGTTCAATTTTGTTACATTGTTTTCAAAATAAATTTTAAAAATAAGTAGTAATTTCTTCAAAACTGTGAGGTGTCTCAAAAGTACAATAAATGAACCAATTCATCTGTGTTTCCAGAGCTTCAGGGCACTTCATAGTGTATTTATTATACCTGGTCCAGAGGAACAAATGAATTCATTGCTTCACCTGAAGAATTGTCTGGGAGTTACAGAATGATGTCGGAAGCATATCATTTAAAATGTCACTAACTTTTCTTTTTACAAGTAAGTTTATACTATGTTTCCTGACCTTTTGAAAAACCCTTCTGATTGCTCAGTGGATAAAAGAAGAAATTGAAATAGATTTTAAGCAATTTCAGGTTCAATTTCACAAATGATCCTGCCTACTTTCCATATGGTTGGTTCTATGTGATCTCACCAGTCTGGAATTAAGCAGTTCAATAAAGAAAATATTTTTGCAAATTAGAAAACTGGGTGGGGTCTGGTCCTGACTCCTACACAAATAACTGTGTGCTTTTACATCGCGATACCTTAAAGATAGAGGGAGAAAAACTAATTTTAAAAAACCCTGCTTATTAGAAAAGTCTAGAAATAGTATAAGATGGCAATATTATTATCACAATTATCATGTGAGAAGAGATGTGTCCAAAGATAAATTTCCAAGTGAAAACATTAAGCTCTTGAGCAGATAAATAAGAATGACGGGTGGAAGTTTACAGGGGTGGGGAGTTTTTAATAGCAGGAGAAGAAAATGGTTTCCACTTAGGAAAATTTATATAGAGTGTCTGATGGAGGCAAAGAGATTGACTTATAAACCTGGAAACATCCCTTCTTCACAAAGACTTCAACAAAAACATTATATCTCACATGTGTTCTTATTCCCACTCTTCTAATAATTTACTCATCTCTTGCTTTGTCTTATTTTCTTACCTGAATCTCTGGTCTTCACTAAGAGTTTGAATAACTGTTGCTCCACCAAAAGAATGTCCAATTACTGCTATTTTATTCCTATCGATGGAGCCCTATGTGAAAAAGCATAATAAACATGTATAACTATCACACATGGTGTTAGAAGAATAGATTACATGATCTTGTCAATCATATAGTCATTACTCATTTCACAGGCAATGAGTAAGTACTTGATTTCCTATAAAATAGAATGTACACATATACATACATATACATATATCATGTCTTAGATGTGTGTATATATGTGTATATAAATAATTTGTAAGAATTCAGAAGTACTTCATGGTCTTCCTAGTCACCCACAATTGAAACTTCAACATCAGTGCTGATTTCCACCTCTCCCCAGCCCATGTTTATTGGTTTAGTCATTCCTTGAGCATTGCTGAGTACCTCCTACATGCCAGGCAGTGCAACCTCATTTTCAATGAATTCACAGTCTATCAGGGAAGGAAGTGCTACAGATGCCTGATGCAATACAATATGCCAAGGGGCTCATCTGATAGACAGCTAACCCAAACAGGGACAGGCTCTGGGGACCACATACCCTTGTTGGAGGGCATGATGTCTGACTAGAGTATTAACAATGAGGAAGGAGTTAGTTGCGGGGAAGGGTATGTCAGGCCAAGAGGTCAACATGTACAAAGGCCTGAATATTGGAGAGAGAGAGGCTGCTTGAAAGACTGCAAACTCTTCATTGACCTGGAGGACAGATCCTCATCTTATCCTGAAACTAAACTCCTTTTAGTTCCCCTGCTTCCTGCACTCCACCCTACCCTACCCCTGAATACTTTTGAGTCTTTGCTTATGCTGTCCACTCTGTCTGATATTCTTCTACTCGCTCCCAAAATTGTGTCCAAAACTTTTAATCAACTTTTCAAGTTCAAGTTCAAGAACATGTAGGAGCAGTGCAAGAAATTATAATAATTCCCCTGGAGGTATTAAGTTGATCTATATGAAGATGCCATTTTTGTGGATGAAAACTTACCCTTGGTCATTTCATTTGTAGTTGAACCTAATACACTCTTCATTGCTGTACTACTTTGCCTGTATTTTTAAATGTTTTTTTTTGTTTGTTTGTTTTTGTTTTTAATAACTCTTTATCCTGCAATATAGCTGAAAATCAGACAACATCAACAATAAAGGACAATGGGTCAAGGTAGGGACATGGCTTTTTTAAAGCTCACCTTCAGTTGTTGCACATCAAACCCTAAATTTAACACGTCCTTCACTGGCGTTCCATTAGCAATGTCAAGAATCACATTGAGAGCCTCGGAACATTCTTTTGCTCTCTGCTGCACCTAATAGGATTAATAGAAGAAAGAAATGATAAAGTAAAAGATTTTAACATTTATCTTAAAGTTTGTATAGCGGTTGCATTTGGGAAAATAGTTGGTTTGTTATAAACTGGAAACATCTGAGTGATTAATGATTAGAGTGCAGGCTGACATGGGGACATGGTTATCAGCTTCACAGGGAAGTATAGCTTAGTTCAAATCCTGGCTCTGTGCTTAGGTGCTGTGTAACTTCAGATGATTTACTTAACCTCCCTGGGCTTCCACTGATTGTATAACAATGTTTACATCAATAAAATGTGGGTGAACTTCAATGCCATACCATATGTAAAATGCCGACAACAAAGAAACAATAAATATGCTTTATTTCACTTAATTGTCCCAACAGCTCTGTAAGATAGACACTGCTATTATAACTCACTGTTTTGTAACAGATAAAATGCGGAAGCAAAAGAGATGAACTTGTCCTGGTTCAGCCCACAGCAAAGTGATGAAGCTAGTAGAGTTCAACTTTCAAACGTAGGAAGTTGGATTATGAAGACTGTACTCTTAGCACTGTTATATACTGCCTCTCTGAAGTCTTTTTTTTTTCTATTGCCTGCAGGAGTGGGGATCTATTAGTTTATTTCCTATCACTTTTGAGATTCTAAAATTATAAGTTTCAATACCAGAGAACTCTGCCAGACAGACTTGCGTTTACTTTTACTGTGAACCAGACATTTTGTTAAGGAAATCTTACTACTTGGATATCTTCTGATAGATCTTTTGGTAATGGGAAGTAGGAGAGCCAGGAGCATAGTTTGCCATGTGTAAAATTAAATTAACAAATGTCATTGTTTTTTACATACATGCTTTAGGCCACCAGAACACCTCTCTTCTCATGGCAAAGTACCTGCTGTTTTTGAAAAGTCTCCTCCTCTCCTTGTTCCAGGGTTTTAAAGTAGAGCCAAGACCTGTTCCTTGTTTCTGCAGCAGACTGGTCCTCGAAATAGTAAGTTGCAGATGCAGAGCCATCTCTATAACACAAACATAACTGATTTTACTCCTTCCTCATCTGATCCATGTTCCTCAACTCCATCCTTGACTCAACTTTCTTCTGATTTTTTTTAACTTGTTTTTCCTCTTCTATTATACTTTATTTTTTTAATTAAAGAGGACCCCAAGGAAGCTCTAGGAAATGGATCTTATTGCTCCTTGTCAAGTCACATGTAAAGACACCTTATTCAGTCTTCACAATACTTGTTTTTTTAAGCCTTGACAATCTAACTCAGCCCCCTTTCCCCCAACCTCATCATGTAATCATAGTTGAAAATCTCATCAACAATTTTTTCAGCTTGTATGATAAAAGCATAATTATGGGCATCAACTTTCTCTGTATTTGACTAAAGACCCCAGCCATACCACGATACCTACCTGTGTTCTACAGCAGCTACTATAAATCCATGAGATGCCAGGTCAATGCCAATAGCAGAATAAACTGTCCTTAAAACAAAAAGAGAGAAGTATTGCAACTACGAGGCACGATGACAGTCTGGTTCTGCTAAGACAACCAGAAACAGAACAGGGAGGCCAGTGCCCTGGAGGTAGAGTGCGAAGCTTTGGTTCACCAAGGGAGCAACCTTAACCCTTAGGGGCTATTTGACATTGCCGGAGGTATTATCATTATTACAACTGGGAGAAGGGCACTAAGGGCATCTAGTAAGTAGAGAGACACAGCTAAACATCTTAAGATACACAGAACAACTCTTTAAAAACAAAAAAATTATTTGGCCCCCAAATGTCAATAAGATTGAGCTTGAGAAACCCTGGCACAGTGATTACAAATGTTGCCTTTGAGATTTGGGGGTTTTTAAAATCTTGACTTTGCCACTAATCAGCTATCTGATATTTTGGTTAATTGCTGCAAAATTGGGGCTAAGAATAAACCCTTACCTCAAGGACAGCTGTACAATTTGGACAAGATGATGTACAAAGGAAGGCAGTTAAGAGAAAGCAACCTCAATCTGACCACTGAGTTTAAATCCTGGTTCTTCCATTTAGTAGCTGGGTACCTTGGATAGGGCACTTATCTTTTCTCCACCTTATCCATAATAAGGTGATGCTATAACCGTGTGGTACCTCACAGGTAAGGATCAAGTGAATTGTTAGGTCTTCAGTCCTTATAACCCTATCTGAAGCAGGTTAAATACTTAACACTTGCTAGCTGTTACTGAAATGATTGGACTGGGTGGAGGGATTAAAAACCATAGCCCTTATACCCTCCTCTGTGTCTTCATTCTGCACTATCTTTTTCTCACATCCTGCGTTCAACAGGAAATGCCCAAAGAAAGTAAAAAGTGGTGTCTAGGAACAATATCTTCCAATGCTGAAGATAGAGGACCTTTGTAGGATGAGAAATGGTCCTCTACAGGGATCAGCAGACTTTCTGTTAAAGACCAGAGAGCAAATATTTCTAGCTTTGTGGGCCATACTGTGTTCGTCACAGCTACACAACTCTGCTGTTGTTGCACAAAAGATTCACAGTGTGAAAACTGAATGGGCATGGCCACTTTCCAATCAAAGCTTATTACAGAAATGGTGGCAGGCTGGATTTGGCACTAAGAATTCATTTTGCCAGGCACCAGTAGAAATCAAATAACTAACCAGACTACAGTTAAAGTGTTAAAGATAATTCTTTATTGAAGATGCTACCCAACTTCATTTCAGTCAAAAATCACCTTTTATTCTCTGAAAGTCTTAAAATCCTCCAAGGTAGGAGAAGGAGAGGCAGTTGAGAAGACAGAAGAAGAAAGTTTGAGAGGGTATAGTTGCCATTAAAATGTGCCCCTCAGATGTCATGCTGTGGTCTTAAAGACCCCATTCAGCTCCTGCTCCTCTAGATCCATCACCATGTTCAAAAGCAAGCTAAGCTGTGAGACACTCCCAGTGATCTGCACAGATTAGGTACTAACATAGGCTCATTTCTTTGAGACTGAAAATCTTGACAAGCAACTTCAGGTCAAGCATTCCTTCTGTGGGCCTGGTGCATACTTTCTTAGAACTCTACTACAATCAGAGACTTCTGTTATCTAATCCTTCTTCCTTCCTCATTCTTCTTTCCAGGTGTCCCATGATGAAGGCTTTCCCCATCTTTCCTTCGAACCTGCACAGGTATTTTTCTTTCTTTCAAATATCTTTCGCAGCTAATCCAATCTTTGTTTCTTGGAAGGTATGAACTAACACAGGATAATTTCAAAAGAGTGTAAATAATTAAAATGTCTAATGGCAAAAGTGTAACATCCTCTCTTCTCTGTTATGAGGCTAGTCTCCATGAACTGGAAGGAGAGAAAGTACTACTTGACAAGATAGAGCTAGGACCCATCAGCACACCACAGCCAATTCTTGAGGAAGCCCAGTACCCCAGGACAAGGGCCAGTATGACATTCTAAAATCTGCTGTTCCTTTTTTGGGGAAAAAAAAACCTATTCAGTCATAGATAGCTAGAGGATAAAGCTGTCCAATCTCTCAAACATTACCTAAATGCTCCAAGACCATGAGAAAAGATAATAAGCGGGTATTTTTCACCAGTCCTCAGAGGAGAATTCCAGTTTGCAGGAATTATTATTGAACCTAGACAACAATAGGAAATTAGTTAGTATTTTCTCTGACTTGAATGTTGCTAGTTAACTTAACTTACATCTCCTTAGCATAAAATCTGGAAGCATGGAATTTATGTTTTTATGGCTTAATAGTGAACTTATTAAAAAGTCAGCTACTGGTTACTCACCAACCAAATACCTGCATTGTATGCTCTTTTCTCACATGGTACTATCATTAGCTATCAGTTCTCGCTGCCAGCTCTGAACTTAAGGTTAGAGATTTTCCTACACAGGTGTATTCAGTGGGCTGCTACTTATTACTATTTTGATGTTTGAGACAATGTCAAAGGGAATGTTCTAAAACCAAACCATGCAGTAAACTCAGGAGCATTACACTGAAAACCAGAATCTAAGAATCAGAGACTCCTATCATTTTAATTTGTCATGATCCAGTGAAGGATGGTGAGACCACAGACTTCATACTTAAAGGTGGCTTTGGATACACCTCTGCCATCCACCAGCTATTGGCCTCCGGCAAGTTACTGACTTTCTGAGCTTCAGACTCCTCTCCTGTGAAGTGGAGGAAATGATAACTACCTCAGAGAGGTTTTGAGAGAGTTTTATTTAATTAATATAATTGAGCACCTATCCACTCATACAGTAAGGGGCTCAAAAACATGGAAAATATTTTCCTCCATTCCTTCACAACTGTCAGGCAATAATAATTGTGACCATATTTTTTGTTTCATTTTTTCTCTCATCTATAAAATGAAGTTGTGGTCATGAAAACTGAATGTGATGATCGCTATGGAAGTGATTTATAAATTATTCACAATAAAGATGTATAATATGATATTCTCATCATTTCTACATTAGATTGGTTTTTTAAAAAATTCTAAGTTTAAAATTAATTCTAGAACTTGTAGGTGGTTTTGAGGGAGAAATTTGAAGACATAGTTAACATTGACCCAATGGCGGTATCTGGTCAGATAAGTGAGGAAAGTCTGTGTTAGCACAATCTAGACACATTAAATCATGAATGAACATCGATTATTAGTGAGAGGCTGGTTCCTTATAGGTAGGTAATGGGAAGAGAGCAAAGTCTCTTCATTTGTGAAAAGTAAGAAATTTGTTTTTTTTGTTTGTTTTGTTTTGATCTGGATAGTTACAGTGGCTTCTACTTTCTTTCTCATTCAGCCTGGAAGAGCAAATGGGGCAGTGGTCCTAAGCCAACCTGCTACTCTCACTATATTCTTGCCTGCCCGGTGGGCCTCTAAGAGGAAAAACCAAGGACCAGCCACAGAAAGATGGTAGGTCAGTCTGACCCTCTAACCTACTCCCATCAAATTCAGAATGGACAAATGAGAACCCTAGATTCTCTTAGGCTCCTCAGAAATACTGTCCTTGTCACCTTAGGAGATGTTTAGATTGGAGAAAATTTACTTTGGTCTGAACTATCTGAAATTCTTATTGTTTCTAAGGGTTTCTCATATTCTAGAGCCAACAGAGTAGGAGCAATGGAAATCTTACCATATAAAAACTTTAAAATTTTGCTCATATGCCCATGTGTTCCAATAAATTTACTAAGACCCAAAAAATATTCTTTGTTTGGGATCCAAAGGGTCTCATAGTGATCATAATCTTGAGATGGATAATACAAACGCAAGAAGGTGCTCTGTTAAGGAGAGAAATTAATACATTTTTAGTCAAGTTGCTTCTCAAAACTATTCCAATAGCTATTTTGCATATTTTATTAATGGAGACCCAGATACCTTTGTTGTTCATAATGAGGTCTGGACAACTTTTAAAACTTCTGTGGTGATTGAACAAAATTAGTACGGAGAAGAAAAATAACAATATGCTTTCTGAGTGGGAAAAGGAAATGAGCAGACTTGCTTCAGCTATTGAGTGTGGGGAGAATTCATAGGCAATTAATCAGATGTCATCAAAGAGCTAGGGAATGACTGAATTAGCAAAGGCTTCAGATGAAGCAATATAAGTGGCAATATGAGTCATTCTCAGGTGAGGGCAATGCCAAGTTTTAACACCTGCTAGTGGATCTTGACAGTAGTTAATGTTAGAATATAAGGATAATTTGTATTAATCCAAGCATTACCTTATTGGTATAATCAAACATCAAGTCTGTGCAACCAACAGAGTAAGATCCACTTCCTTTGGGCATTTTAGTATGTTCAAAGCTTACAGCAGCCATCAGCATTTGTATTTGATCAGTCCATCCTGAAAAACAAGCCCATGTTACCTCATTTATCATCCATTACACACCTCAGGTCTTATTATGCAAGGAGCTCCAAGGGAATCGAGTTCCTTCCCATTGTTTCTGGCCTCTCTCATTTCTTAAACTAATTGAGACCCTGTTGTATGCAGAGCACCATGTAGGGGTTTTGAAGAATAAAATCATGGAGGTAGACATGGTCTTCCCCCAAGATGCTTGGGACTATCACTTCCTAATACAGCTTGCTGTCACCCTGATTCTGTCTAGAGTATATTAAAGATGACTTCACAAATCTGTTTTTTCTAATCACGAACTTTATCTCACATTCAGATTTGCACTTATAACTTCTCATTGGGCATCTCTGTCTAATGCCATAGTCCAAGGTGAACTAAATAGCCATCTCCCAAACCACACAGCCCACACAACAGAATTCCCTATCACATGCATAGATAGAGAGAGAAACCTGGAAACATCTTACTCTTCTAGCTCTTTCTTACCAACCCCCATATCCATCTCAAGACTCAATTCTAACATTTGGTTTTAACTTAGAATCATATCCCCAATGTATCCCTGACCTTGTCACCTGTCTCACTAATTCCCTATCTCTTGATCAAGCAGTTGCCATCTCTCTGAACTGTCCTATGCAACTTGGACCTTGACCCCTTCGAAGACATCCCTTACCTAGCTCCTAGAATGATTCAATGCACTAATCTCACCAGGCAATTCTTAAAATCTGTAGTGGTTCCCTGTCATCATGTGGTGTTTTCTTAAAGGGGGTATGTCTGGGGTCCTTTTGGAAAGCAGTTTGTAGGAGATATTTAAATGGGCACATGCCCTGCTAAGCAAATGCACTGTGACTTTAAGCACAAATATGGCCCTCTTTCTAGTTTACTGGGGTTGAAATATGTTGAGTTCACAGGCATACAAGTTAAATCCCAAGTTCCTGTAAGAAAAATCCTCTATGCTCAAACCCACTGCCTCTTCCCCTGAAGTAATCCCCTTCCTTGTGTCTTAGCACACTGAGCTATTGGTGTCTCTGTAACTTCACAAATGCTACTATGACCTGTGCTTGAAATCCACTTGGCACCTTCAGAAATCATGCTTTCCTTGATCCACCCCCCCAACAGACTTAATCTTTTTCATTCTCAGTATCACTGATTCTAATATATACATATGTATGTATGTATACATAGAGTAACATAATGTGAATATATATATATACAATTCTTCCTTTCACAATGTACTGGAGTTATGTATCTGCACACTGTCTCCCACAGTAAGACAGCGATCTCCACATCTTTGTAAAAACCTTTGACCTTAATGCCCTTTCTGGCACATAGTGAGCACTCAATAAATATTCGTTAAAATGAGATGAACTAAACTGGTCTCTTGCTCTTCTTTCAAACCGGTCAAATATACTCTTTTACCCACCCACTCCTGAAATTCCTTTTCTCTCTCTGGTGCCAAAACCCTTCTATACACCTGAAGCTTCACCTGTTCTCCTTTCTGAACTGCAGTCAAATCCATGTTTCAAGATGTTAGGTCCAAATATCAGTATACCAAACTCTCACTCTGCTAGATACACTTGGCCTGCTCACTCCTTCTCCTTTATGGGACTATGAGAGTTGAATCCTCTGCTGGGCAGATTCTCTTGTGTTTTCCATCACACCCTGCCTCTGCCAGTATGTTAGGTATTACACCAGCATCAATATCATTGCTCAGGAAGGCTTTTAGTCATAGGACCAAACCTATTTACATCCTGCACACTGGTGACTCATGTGTAAAGCACCTGCCAGTGATGAAGGCCACCTATTGAAATACATGACTCCCTACTCAAAGCTGATCCACAGACCGGCATCATTGGCACTTCTTAGAGCTTGGAAATGCACATTCCCAGACTTTACCTAATACTACTAAAACATAAAAGGCTCACTAAAGTTTAAGAAACTCTGTGCTAAGGTACCAGGTCACCTGGCTAGACACACAGGTCAGCAATGTATGGTCAATGACAGGAGGTAGTTCCAAGGAAGACACTGGGTGAACACACTCTGGGTATGAGATCCAGGTGACCCTATTTCAGATTCCAGGTGTATTTCCTACAAGGTATTCTTCTCTGGCATAGGCAACTTATTGCCCTGTTTGATCTTTATTAATAAAATGGGGATGAAAGCACTTATCCAGCCTGGAGGACAAGTGCAGTGGCAGTATAGGTCAAGTACGTAGCAGAGAACTTGACCTGTAACAGGCACTCAACTGCTATTAATTTTCCACTTCCCAGATTCAAATTAAGCCAAATTCATGATGAAATCCTTAGAGGAGTTTAGAAGATTTAAACTGGAGCACCTCACTTTCCCATTGGGAAGATTAAAAACTCAAGGTATTACTAGAGTTTTTTTTTTTTTTTTTTTTTAACTTTACCTATAGGTGAACACTACAGGGTTTGTTTATCAAAAGGCTCTTCCTCTCCCATTCAAAACTTTCTACCGAGCCATGTTTCATGGTACAATAGGGAAACATCATGTTCAGATTACAGTGGGGAAAGGCACATCTGCCTGTCCTTCTGTGATAAGCAGCCTGTGAACTTCTGTGTCCCCACCCACAGGCAGTTATGGCATGGCTATACTGGGTTGGGAAGAGGGGTTCCGGCTCTTACAGTTCAGTGAGGAACCTCAGAGAACCACAGCTGCCTTGGAGATACTACCTCTGGAAGTCATTCTAGAGCCTTTGGAGGGCTCCAACCCACATACTGAATCTCCTCCCTTGTGGGATCTCAATTCCCCGACGCCCTGGTGACCTTCCAATAACCTAGGTTGCCCTGGTTGTTCAAAACATGATCTGCCTCAAAACCTCCTCACCCAGTATTCAGGAGCCACAGGTCAAGGTGAGGCTATAGGTCTGCCAATTGCAAGACACCTGACTCCTGAGAGGGTCACAGGGCATGTCCAACTGACCCAGGTTTTGGTACAGGTTTCCAGGGTCCTATGGCTTACCAGGGTGGCTACAGAAAAGGCTCAGTGGCCTGCAGTTCAAAGGTCAAGCCACCAACAGGAGTCAGCACAAAGGAAGGGAGGAAGATTTGTCAGATGAGATGTCACTTTTAGATAATGTAGTTTGTGGTTCAGAATTTATAAATATCTCTTCATAATTTTGTTCAACTTTATTTTAACATTGGAACCTATAGGGCACTCTTAATCTTATTACATAATTTTGGTGGTGTTCATTTATCAAATATTCCTGATATTAAGTCCTACAGATGAACTGTACACCTTCTAGGAACATAAGCTTCTCTTCTATGGCTTTATGACCTCTATTAGCAAATCACATATCTCATAATTATTTATAAACACATTACCTGCATATTTATACTGTGTATTCATTTAATAAAAATTATAAAGAATCATCTATTATTTAAAATTTTGCTTTATAAGCTATAATATTTTAAAATATTTATTCATTCATTTTTGAGTATTTAGGATGAGAAGGGCACAGGGCTCAAGGCTATGACTACAAAGATAAATGAAGTAATGTTACTGTCCCCAAGTTTCTACTAGTCCAGTGACAGATTTTCATGACTTTTAAACATAAGGGAATGGGGGTGGGGAATGTCTTGAATTTATCACCCTGTGTCAATAAAGAGTGTATGGTGTAAATGTCCCCTAGATGATAATTTGCCTGTGTTGTAAAATGTTACCTATTTTCAGTCCATGGAATTTCAATTGGATTTCAGATGTCTTGACTACAAGCTCTTTGTCTTAGTCATCAGTGCATCCTGATGCTTAACCTGCTGATAAGTGTTGAGGGATGAATGGCCCTTTGAGAGATATTCAATTTCCTATGCAAACATAGATATAAGATACAGTCCCTCTCCTACAAGGCATTTATCTCTCCAATTTTGAAGTAGGGCAAAAATTTATCTTGATGACAGAGAGTTATGAAATCCTTTTTTGTAAATGTTATGGTAAGAATTCACCCATCAAGCCTGCACAACTAGATCTGGGGTGACCACATCCATTCAGGTGTGCAGATAGTGTAACAACACTCACAATCTGCCGACTGTTCTCCACAGGAGACCAGAGAGAGATGTTCATGCATTACAACCCTTTAGAATGAGCAGGAATTCAGAAAGCTCCATAAACAATCTCTTTGCCTTAAAGGGCCTTCTTGGTGACGTGAGATGAACCTGTCTAGAGATGGCTGTCCCACTTGAGCCACTCTTTCTGGACTTGTCCAAACCTTCCTGACCTCTCCTTCCCTTCTTACCACAGGTGAGAAAGCAAATCACCACATCCATTCTCCTCTGGCCTGTCTTGATGCCTACTTGTCCCCCACTTCTCCCTACTCTTTGGTAGAAACGATCAATACCCTATGGATCCCAAGACCCTAAAATGTCATCTTCTCTCCCCACCCTCCACTATAGACCAGGACTATATCTGTTGACCAAGACACCTATATCTGCCTCTTTCCACCTTCATGGAAGCAGATTTTGAGACTGCCTTGGAGGGAATTCCAAGGCAGTTGTGTTACCCTGCCTGGGTGATAAAGGCTGCAAGGGAGAGAAGGGGTAGCACTGAGGGAGTTCTCTACCATCACTGTAACCAGAGATTCCAGTGAAATGTCTCATCCTGGTTCCATTCTCCAGTCACTCTCTCAGTTTCAGTCATAAAGAAGAAAATATGAGGCCTTCATACTATCCTGGGAGAATTGAGGGTCCCCACAAGTATTTCCTGATAAAACTTGCTTAGAAGTCCAAATGTGCTACATCTCTGAGTCACCTGGGTGTTTGGAAACAGGTCAGTTGTTCAGGCCCTTCAACAAATAGACCTCTTACCTGCTGATTTAATAAACCCAGTGGGATTTAGTTGTTGCCAGTCAAAAGGATGAACCAGTACAAGGCAGCTGCAGAGGCAGAAAAGTACATGCAATTTGGGTGGTGCCATCTTGGGAGCTGAGCAGCGGTTTCAGCTTAACCTCTTCAAACAGAAAATTAAAAGAAAAAAGAACATGCAATGAAGAGGACTTAAAGAAGCTGAGAAGTCGGGGAGGCTGGGCTATTAGCAATATTTGGAAAAAAATGGGACATGCATTTTCTGAGCTGGGTCTTAGGTAGGTTCTAGGATGGCAAAATTCTTGATCCTGTTGGGTGATAGAGAACAAAAATAATAGTGTTAGATCATTATATTAGGTTTTTGGTCATGAATTCTCTATTTTTAAAAATATTTTTAAGTTATTGATGGACCTTTATTTTCATTCATTTGTATGTGGTGCTAAGAATCGAATCCAGTGCCTCAGGTATGCTAGGCAAGCATGCTACTACTGAGCCACAAACCCAGCCCACAAGTTCTCTAATTTTATAAGACTCTAGTTTGGTTATAAAGAAGAACATCAAAATATAGTAATTATAACAGCCATATATCATCTTCTTAATATCCACAGGCACATCCAGCATATAGTATACAGTTAACAGTTTTTACTAATGTTCCCATCATAATTATACTACTACTGCTGGGGTTAATTTTGGTGCTAATGATGCATTAGTTTTTTCACGGATTTTATACACCTACTACACTGTAAGCTTCTGAAAAACACAGGTGAGTTCTTATTTGTGTCTCCAGGACTCAACAGAAGTCCGGGCATCAATTGATGTTTCAGGAATGCTTCTTGAATCATTGAATGAAACAATGGACTTCTGGACTAGGGGGTAATAATAAATCACATCACAATCAGACTGTATGCTAACATCCTATCAGCAAAAGCTGTATTGCATTTGTGTATTACTTTTCCCTTTATAATCTGTCCCTTCAATTTTGGGGGATGATGGCAATGGCCCAAGTCACTACCATCTCTCAATATGAATTCTAGCAATATCTTTAACTTGTCTTCTTTCTTAACTCTTGTTCACAGTCTATCCTCAATATTGTGGCCAGAGTGGCATGTTACTCCTTTGCTCAAAACTCCCAAATGACTCCATATGTCACCAAGCAAAGCATCATATAAGGCAGTCCTGCCTCTATTCCCTCTTGCACACTTGCTGCAACCATAGTGGCCTCCTTGTCACTCACCAAACATGCCAGGCATTCTGAGCTCCCCATCCCCATCTCAGGGTCTTGGCATGTGTTATTTCTCATAGGAAGGCTCTTCCCCTTGACATGCAAATGACATCCTCTCACTTCCAGGGTTTTGCTTCAGTGTTACCTTTACACAGAGTACCTTTTCCTGCTCTGTTTAAAATTGCAATCCAAACTTCATCTCCCCATTAATAATATGCTCTAGTTCCCTCCCTTCTTCATTTTCTCCAATGTTTATCACAAACTATCATGCTCTTGACATTATTTGTTAAGTGTTTATAATTTTTCCATTAAAGAGTAAGCTCTATGAATATAGGAATTTGTTATTGTTTTACCCCTGCTGTATTACCAAGACTTAGAATAGTGCCTAGGACCCAGTAGGAGCTCAATAAATGCTTGCTGCATGAATAAATCTTGAATTTTAGTAGTTTCTGAAATGTGGTTACTAATACTAACTGAGCTAAGTTTCATGGTCTATGTGACTTATAGGTCCCGCTGTATTGAGATGCTAACTAGTTGACAGAGTTGTTTTTGTAAAAGATACCATACAGATATGTGGCATGACAATTTGTGCTCTCAAATATCTCTGTGTTTCCCTACACATCCTGGCCTCCCCTGTGATTGAACTGGGGCAACAGTCTCAGAATGCAACTAATTCTCAAGTAATGGAAATATGAACAGAAGGGTTTTGAGTCACCTGAAAGCCAGTGAGTCTTCTTCATCTGTTCCTTTGCCCACTCAGAGACCAGATGCTGATAAATGGGGGTCTTGAGGTAGAGGAAGCCTAGATTCCTAATCACTGGATAAGGAAGAGTCCCTGCCACTCCAAAGGAATATTTCAGGGTCAGGAAATAAACGTTTTTTTGTGTTCAGTCACTGAAATTTCCAGGTTGCTATTACATGAACATGATTATTGCACAGCATGGCCTATCCTAACACCAGACCTCAGACATTGAATCAAAGGGTATTTATTAAACAAATACTACATACACAACAATTGTGGTAAATACTAAAGAATTTAACATAATGCTTGCCCTAAAAGAGCTAATAATTGGATTTCAGAAATAAGACTAGCAGATACAATACAGGAAGTCATGAAATTACAGAGTCACTGGGCGGGGGGAGGGGGGGCGGTGGTACTAGAGATTGAACTCAAGGGCATTCAACCACTGAACCACATCCCCAGCCCTATTTTGTATTTTATTTAGAGACAGGTTGGTGGGGGATTAGTATCACTGAGCTGCTTATCACTCGCTTTTGCTGAAGCTGGCTTTGAATCCACAATCCTCCTGCCTCAGTCTCCCATGCCACTAGTATTACAGGCATGCGCCACCATGCCCAGCTTACAGAGTCATTTGACAATTTTTAAATGATATGGTACAAATTCAGAGGACAACAAGAATTCAGAAAGAAAGATTTCAGAAGAGATGGGGCTACAGTGAGATCAACTGTTATCATAGGAAGTAAAATAATTCTGGATAGATTGCTGGGGAAATTGTCAATGAAGCTCTAAGCTTCTCAGGCTACTTTGCAGAGTCATTGTATTTTTTTATTCAATATCTTCTTTATTTTTATTTTTTGGTCAGAAAAAAAGTAAGCACAGTGCAACTCTTTAAAATTATTTATAACTTTGGTTGATTCTATTTTGTCTTATTTCAGCATTATACTTAATTTCATTATAAGGTTAATACATGATTTCAAAAATCCAAATGTGACAGGATAAAGTGAGTCAAAAAACTGAGTTGTCCCTTCACTAATAATTACTTGCTGACAGATTTTTTTTCCCCAGATGTATTATTATGCTTGAGTACATGCACACACACAAAACACACACGTGGACATGAAAATACATAGATATACATAAATACACATAGTTTTAAAAATTTTGTTTATAAAACTTCATGTTATATGTCCAACTTTTCCCTTTGATAGAATGTAATAGATATCTTTTCATTTTTAATTTGTTGTGCAATTTTGAAATAACAGGAGAAGTTACTCAAAGAAGTTCATTATTCACCAAATGAATAATGATATTAGCAAGATTTGGAGGCCCATTGTGTGTCCAGCATTTTGTACAATCCCTGGCACAAAGTATTCTATTTAATTATTATCATAACAATCAAGAAAAGATGTTAACTCTTCCCTATTCCTCTTGCCCTGAGGAAGTCAGGGCAAGGAGAATTTAGTTGACTTGTTCAAGTCACACAGGTGGGAGTGCTGGAGACCAGGCTTGTACCCAGAATGTCTCAGTTCCTGTTTTTTAAACTAAAACATACCAATTTGAGTTGTATCTGTTTTTCATTTGCTCTAAAACTGTAATCTATTAAAATGAATACACAAAACAACCATTTAAATGATGCTGTGGTGTTTAAATGATGCTGCTTCCTGTACCAAGAGGATGACTTAAAGAGTTGGACATTGTTCTCTGAAGAGATGAGAATCTGTATCCTTGTTTCCACCTGGTGTTATATTCAGGGAGCAGCATGCTGAGACTCTGGGAGGACTGAGTACAAATCCAGAGGAAAAGCTAGTGGGTTTTCCAAATAAACATCAGGCTATTTGTTAACCTAAAGCCTGGCTATTTGCTTACCAGCTCCCATGACTAACCCTCCATTACACTGTCATGACTAAGCTTTTCATCAGATCACATTACCCATAGGAAGCATTTATAGGAACATGAGTAGAGGGCTTTATAAAATTCCATCCCTGATGGTTTTAGCCTGTGACTAAATAAGAGGAAGGCCATTGAGCTCATCTGGAAGATCAATGAGGATAAAAAAGAACAAAGAGAAAGACAAAGTAAAACATTAAAAAAGGAAATTACTATTGGTTTTTAGCAATTTACTCTAATCAAAGGCCAGCTTGCCCTCAGCTCCTTGATGTTCCTTACATCTCTCCCATCAGTAATCCCAGGAAGCCTCACAGAGAGCCAACTACTGGATGGGATTCCCCGAGCCCCCCAAGCAGAACTGGAGTGCTCTGTTGTCTCCACATTTCCTACCAGACCAGTGCCGGGACCCTCACCCTGGGTCCTCAGAGTGGAGCAGTGCAGAAATAAGGCCAGGTGAGATGGCTCACAGGGTTCCAGCCTGACCTCACTCAGCTTCTTACAAAGGCTCTTGGATACCCTGATATCAGATATTCAGATATCCTCTGAAGGCTGATATAGCATCTGATACAGCCAATCCCATGTTTAAAAATGGCTGCACTGGGACAACAGGATCATTTATTTGGTTTTATCACTGTCCTATCGTCATGATATCTGATCTGATCCTTAAAGTAATAATCTTCTAAATAATGTAATGATTGCCTGGCTCACTTGTATTTCCTATATTTATTTGTTCATAAATTCATTCACTCAATTTTAAGAATGTCTGTGTGCTAGTCACTATGTTTGGAATAAAAAGGTTTTGAAAGTCAATCCAATTTTTGCTGTCAAAATCCCCAGCAGTGAGTCTTTCCAACAATAATGAATGCTAGAAAGATTATGTACATAGTAAAGTAAAAATAAAGGAAGAGAAACATTTTGTATCTGGAAGCATGAGTTCAAATGGAACACAGAAAGTCCATGAAACCTGTCTCAGATCACCCAGTTTTTTTTTTGTTTGTTTGTTTGTTTTTTTTTTTTTTTTTGGCATGGACAGGACTACACGGAGGTCTTCTTTTGCTCCAATGTGCTAAGTGATGGAAGAACCCAAATGAGATGCCTCTTCTGTCCACCTTCCTACTACTATAAAATTCCTTGCCCTTCCTCACCGCCTGTGACTCATCCTCATGCCAAGACTGGTCTTGGCTGATGGTGAGGCAGCTGTGTTCTGGCAGTGGAAAAACCCTTACTAAAGTTTCCCTGAAGTCGGAAAGGGAAGTTTTCTCTGGACCTGGCCCCTCAAGAGCACCAAAGAAGACACTGCCCACCTTGGTGAGCAGAGGCCACCAGCAGACAGCAGCCTGCCTCTTTTTGTCTGGAAGCAGTCTGTACCTGCTTCCATTAGGGCACATGGTACTGAGTACTGCAATGCTCCCTTCATAGAATTGCTCCACCATATAGCCTGTCAGCTCTTCCATAGTCTGGAGGAAAGAGGACTTTCAATGTCCTCTAAATCAGTTCCCACAGGCAGTGATGTACTCTGGCTCCCCAGCACCACTGATGGCCACAGTTCAGACAGGAGGGAGGCAGGGCACCCTCCATCCTCCAGTACCACCTTAAACACACTCTCTGCACATCAGGAACCAGATTCTTCAGAATATGGTTTGTGATATCACTTCCATGTTTGAAGAGAGTGGGAATGGATAACACCTAAGGGTGAAAAGAACTTCAGAACAAACAGTTCTATTCTTAGAGTGGTAACTCTTCTTGCATTTCAATTAAAAACAACAATGAGAAAATCATTCTGCTAGAAATATACTGTTCCCTGGTTTGAGGCAACACCAGCCAGTCCTTTCTCAGGAGTTTTCCAAGTGAGACAGGTAGTTCTGGACAAGTAGTTCTTCTGCCACTCAACTACCGATACCTTTTGAAACTGAGCAACTGATGTATGACAAAGGGCTAAAGAGGTAAAAGAAGTTTTTGATATTCCTTTTTTTTTGTCCGCTAATTTATATTTCTTTTTCTATTTTTTTTTAAATATGGAATGCTTCTAGAATTTGTGTGTTATCCTTGCCCAGAGGCCATGCTGATCTTCTCTGTATGGTTCCAATTTTAGTGTATGTCTGCCCAAGTGAGCACCAGTTTTATATTTTTCAAAAGCTGAGAAAGAACCCTTTAGATCAGGAAGAGGACCTGATGAAGCCTGTTTCTGGAAATATCAACACATGGCTCCTGATTAACATATCACAGGCATCTGAGGAGAGACTTGAGATTGGTTTTCCAATGTCTCAACTTGTTGATTTGGGTTTTGTTTTGCAGGAACGCCCAAGGAAAGCAGAGAAGAAATCTGCTTTCAATTCAGACCTTGGGAATCCAAAACTTGATTACTGGTTTAGTTAAGGAATTAAAAAGGCTAGATATGAGACATAAGTAGCTATCACTTATTGAACACCTACTATGTACCAGCCGTGTCCAGCTCCCTACTTCATATAGTCCCTAGTCCTTACAATAAGTAGTTAGGCAGCACCATTACCAACATATGACTGAGTTATGTGGATGATGAATTTTGGAGTCCAACAATTCTCTGAAGTGCATAAGAAAACAATCTTTATGATCTTGTTTAAATTTTAAATATATAATTCATATACAAATTGAAAAATTCTGGGTGAACATAATCCCAGAATTCTAGATGAATACAATTCCATAATACATTCTAGATTAATATAATCTCTCTAAAGAATCATGGTTAAAGTAAAACACAGAAAGAATTCTAGATTACTATAATTCAGAAATCCCAGAGAAATATCATCTCAATGATTATATTTAAGTGGTATGATTATATGTATTTGGCATCCTCTCCACAAGTTGTAACAATGTCAAGTGTCCCTTGGAGGGTAAAAATGCTCCCGAGTTAAACATTACTAGTCTACATAAACCCAACTGAGAGATGGGACAAAATCAAACACCAGGAAATGAAGAGGGCTGAAAGCTATGTTAAGAGAAATAACTCTTTGTGAGCCCTCTTGCTGAGCAGGTAGATTCATCTAATACTATGCATAGGAATTTGATTTGTGTTGTTTTTAGGCTTACAAAGATGTGCGGACCCTTCATTAATGCATTCGACCTGGGATATGGGCACATCATCAGGCTTGCTTTCACCTTATTTCCCAATCAGTTGAGTTGGGGGCTTTTCCTCCACAATGCTCTTCTCGGTTTTCCCAACCAGAGGCACCTGCCTCCTTCCCCTCAATGCTTATGGCAATTTATTTCTTCTTTGCTCTTAGACCTTCCTTTTGTCCATGATGTACCACTGTAGTCTAATGCTCCAGACAATCCATGGATACACCCATCCATTCAAACCTTTCCTCAGCACCCTCCACATGCCAACCACTGAGCACATGGCTGGTTTCTTGGTTTCTACTAGAGGCACACTAAACCCCTGCAGAGAAATGGTGCATAAGGACTCCAAAATGATGGGAAAATTTCGGCCTCCATGAATTTAGTTAGAATACTTTAATCAGAAAAAACAGAGAAATGAGTTATTATTCTAAAGTTAACACATGAGCTTTGTTTGCTAGGGCAGTATGGTCTTTATACTGCACTAGATGTAGAGGATGAGGATCTGCAGCATTTACAGTGCTTGTGGCTTCTGAAATGTCTTTGTCCCGCTTGGGTTAAGTGCTGGGAAGGTATGGAGGGAGCTATGGATTCTATCTGTAAAGTGTAATTTTGAATTAGAGATGTTTAGACAGAAATAGGTTCAGTGCAGGCACAAGGGGAATGATCAGTTCTGGGATAGGAGGAGGGGGCATTAAAAGCCTTCTCCCATTCTATGCTCTGGTCACACTGGAGCTGACAGGAAAAGGAGTTCCATGAGCAGGATGGTCTGGGTACACAGGAAGAGGAAGGAAGGTGTCTCACACCGAGGACACTGAGCGATAGCAGGGCTTGCTAGAGCTGAGGAATTGGTAAGGTGGGTGGCAGAGGACATTAGGAGAGGGATGTCAGGAGGAAGAAGGTTGAGGACTCAGCACAGAAAACCTCACTCACAGAAACATCCTAGTTTGGACTTTTGTCCTACAATTTGTAATATGTCCCATTGTGCCCAGTAATGAGGAACTCTCACCCACCCCATGCACCATGAATGTTTGCTGGATTAACATAGGAATGACTTCTGCACTGCAAAATGGTGTCTGTGTGTGTCCTCAGTACAATGATGTGTGTGCATGTAAGCATGCATGTATGTTGGGGACATGGGATGGAAAATACAGGGTCTGGAGCCTTGGCTTCTCCCTTGAACACAGCTGTGCCCAGATCTGTTTGTGTCCCAGTGATTTCATGGTCGCCTCTTCCTTATTCCTTAGTGCACCTCTCTCTACTAAACTGTAGTTTTTTCTTCTTAAATGGACAAATATCCTTCCACCTGCCCTCCTGTCACTCACGATGGAAGAGCTGAAAACATTCTTCTCCAAGGAGAACAAAGAACATCAGAGCTATATTCCCTCTCCTTTGCCTCTGACCTAGTTCTGGGCCAATGATAACCCCTCCTCTGTCTTCCCCCATTCTATGCTCTGGGGACACTGATCTTTTGGACACCAACTTCAGCTTTCCCCAGTGCCTGCTGAGCACCTACACACTATGGTCACACCACATAATGACTTTACATTTAATTCACATGTCACTTTTTCAGATTTCTTTCCCCAATATCCTTTACTTTTCAAATTTCTAATAGTTCTACATGCCTGGTGGACCCTTAACAACACATTCTTCTGGTTTCTGATCTACTTCTCTAGCTTTAGTTCATATACCACCTGTTTTATGTGATTTTACTGCAAACAATTCTCCATGAAAGTATTATATAATTTAAATAAATGACCAAGCATTTCCCATATTACCAAAATGAAAACAAAGCTTGCTTTTCTAAACCAAACTCCACTATAAACAGCCAAAAGCCCTTGGCTCCCTTGGACACTGGCTTCTTTCCCCTTCCACTGGTGGTGATGTGTGAGAGATGACCACAGAGGCCTCTGAACCTGAACACAGAAGAATGATTCAAAAACACGTCTTTAACTCTTAAACTTTTCTTTCTACCAATAAGTGCCTTTTCCTCAAGTGTGGGATACAAATCATCTAGAAATATCTTTACATTTCAGAAGCAGAACCTTGAAAAGTCTGGTGGTGACTCTGAACATCTCTTGGAACTAGAGACTCCAAGAAGACTGTTCTGGAACCCTTGATATAGCATTCTTCACAATTGTGTGAATGAAAAGCACTTCCACAGCCATCACCACAGGCCAATACAAAAATGCCAAATTTTCTTTGAGAAAAATATAACTGTACAAAAAGAACAACAGCTGGTAAGGCAAAACCCTGGGAACACAGGACTTATGTTTTAACACCAAAAATATTACAGAACAATGTCAGGCTTATAAATGAATACACTGAGTTTGGGGAGGCAATTTAAACAAGCCTTAAATTGTCCATATCCTTAACTGACCTTTAAATTACATTTTTTGGGGTTAGCATAGAAAGACCTTATACACAGGGAAACAGAACTTTAAAAACTTAGTGCAGCACAATATGCATTTCAACTCTATAAGAGACAGTATACATATATATACCTTTAATGGAAACCCTACAATGTCAGTAAGAGGATGACATCAATGGTGTTTTATTCTGTTGTTAACCTATGTATAATATAATTCTTTATGATTGAGAAAACTGTCCACAATAAAATTTTAATTGAAAAAATATATAGAAATTGCCACATAAAAATTCATACTAAAAAAACAATGGATATAAGAAGGATAATGGACTCCTGGGTATTTTTTATCATTGTTTTACATCTTTTACAATAAAATGTATTGCTTTACTAATAAATATTTTAAAGGACATTTAATTAAGAGTTTGTATGATCATAAAGTGATTATGTTTAGGCCAAAGTAAAATATCATGTAGAGAATTAAGAGAATTTTCTATGATCCCAGAAAAAGATACATGAAATTGAAGAGGAAGAGGAGGGAGAGAGACAAAATAAATGTTTTTTAAATTTTTGAAAAGTTTATCATTGGAGAGTTTATATAGTTAGAAACTAATAATAATTTGTAATCCTTATATCTAATTTTCTCTTTTCTAATGTTTTAAATCAGTGGGAATATACACTCAAAATATTTTTGGAGGTGGGGGGGGTCTCTCCCTGTTTTGCCCAACTAGTCTTGAACTAATGAGCTCCAGAGATCCTCCTGCCTTAATATCCCTGAGGACTTTAAGTGCACCACCACACCTGGCTAAAAATTAATCATTTTTTTAAATAATAAAGACTGAAAATTATTTTCTTCAATTTTGCCTCCTCAACCATAGAGAAGGTGATCAAAAGTGAAAGCTCAGATCATACATTCTATTAGATATTTAAATTGATGTCACTTCTTTTTTTAAAATGTAGACTTCATATCTACTGCTGAAACCTACTTGCTCTTCAAATCTCAGCTGAGAGATCCAAATTCAAGCATGACCACCACTAATTCTGATTTCCCTTTTTCCATCACTATTAAGTTCTCATTAGGCACTACTTGCTTTTTTTGAAACAAAAAGGCAAACCAAAACAAATAGTAAAATGTCAGTTTCAAATCTGGAATTTCTGTCCAGAGCTAACAAGCTGATCAAGCAAAATCCATTCCTGGCAAGAGACAAGGGCAAACATGGCTCAACTCTTCTGTTATTAGTAAAGAATCAGAAAATAAAATATTCTTTCTGGGCATGATGGCACATGCCTGTTATCTCAGCAACTTGGGAGGCTGAGGCAGAGGGATCACAAATTGGAAGCCAGCCTCAGTAATTTAGCTAGGCCCTAAGCAACTTAGTCAGACCGTGTCCCAAAATAAAATAAAATGAAAGGGCTGGGGATGTGGCTCAGTGGTAAAGTGCCTCTGGGTTGAATTCCTAGTAGCCCAGGAAGGATGGAAAGAAGAAAGGAAGAAAAGAAAGATTGATTAATTTTTAGAATGGGATCACACCCCCCACACACCCAGTCCTCATTCTAACCCCTAGAATGTGTGAAGATGTTATGTTGCATGGCAAAGGAAAATTAAGAATGTAGATGAAGTTAATGCTATTAATCTTGATTGCCCTTAAAATGGGGAGATTACCATAGATTAACCCTTGGGCCTGATGTAGTCACAAGGATCCTTAAAAGTGGGTGAGGGATGGCAGAAGAGAAGGTCTGCAGATATTTGGGGTTGTCATAGCTGGAAAGGGGGCTGCTACTGCCATCTAATGGGTACAGGCTGGGGATGCTGCTGAATATCCTACCACACACAGGAGAACCCTCACAACACAGAAATACCCCCAGGTGTCAAGATGCCAAGGTTAAGAGAAGGCTGGTCTAAGAGAAGGCTGAAGCAAGTGCATCCTAGTTTAATAAGGAAGAAATATTTATTTCATTCCAAAACAGTCTTTTGGGAGGCAGATACCTGGACAATAAATGGAACAATGTTTTGATAATTAGGTCATTTATAATGTCTATCTCACCTGTCCTAAAAAGGATTCAAACATTGCTCACTGGTTCACTATTAGGAATGCTAAAGTAAAAAGATAGATGCATGGGTGAGGTTAGACTCTGAGGTGCCATCTTCATCTAGGATATATGATTCTTTTCAAAATCAATTTCCTATCCATATTGGCTGATATTGAAACTAGGAAGTTGAAAACATAATATCAACTCTAACATTTTTTATTTCTACCATGTTAGATCAGAACTTAATCTTACATCCTCTCAAAAGTGTAAGACTCAAGTGACTTTTTTGCAGAAGTATCTAAGTCCTCTTATGTTGGACACAGTTGATAACAACTGTTGTGTAATCATTTCACAACCTCAGAAAAGAGGTAGAGTCAAAAAAAAAAAAAAGCAAAATAAGAAGCAGTCCCCTAATTGTGAAAATACTTTAATAATAGTCACTTATAAGATAAGTGCTTAAA
This sequence comes from Marmota monax, assembly GCF_021218885.2. Lineage (NCBI taxonomy): Eukaryota > Metazoa > Chordata > Mammalia > Rodentia > Sciuridae > Marmota > Marmota monax. Next base: position 25,679 of record NW_026693207.1, on the reverse strand, counting down.
AGCTGCAAATAAAATAAAATTAATTAATTCTACTCACATCTGGAAAACAGGAGCTCACCTGTATTCAATGTACAAATGTCCAGATGCCCTCTGTTTTATGTCTTAAAGGCCATAAAGGATAAACATTATCTAAGATCACTGTGCAGCTTGCTGCCACACTGGGGTTCCTGAGCTTACTCTCTGATTCAGTCCTCCAGGCTGCCTGCTCAGATAAGCCAGCATGGGCACCTCAGTTATAATATAATACTCTCTAATATCCCAATAAGCTGAAGAATAGTTTTTCCAAGGAATAATTGTGGCTTCTCCTTAATGGCAGGAATCCTGAAAGTATGAAAAACTTAAGCCAAAACCAATCCATGCCCTCAACAAATAAAATATAGCAGAGGCACAAGAAACACACACACACACACACACACACACACACACACATCATATATACAATATTATTAGTGTGAGAGTAACAGGTCTTTTGAGAGTTGTATGCATTCATGGCTATATGATGGTAGGTATAAGGTCCCAGGTATGCTCTTTGAGAAAATTTCCCCTGTGGTAGAATAAGAGACTCAGAAATCTGGCTCTGAATTCCAGCTGCCAAGGTTTGAATCCTGAATCTGCTACTTATTGGCTTAGCGAACACAGTGAGTTCTTACTCATTTTTTTGCTTCTCTCTCCTCATCTGTCAAAGAGGAGCATTAATCATGGGCTTACAGCCCTCACAGGAATGTCACTATTATTACTCAAATACTATTACTAGCTTCTGCCTAGCTCCAGCAGCCTGTCATATAGAAGAGACCCCAGTGACTGCGCTGTGAGGAGAGAGGTTCCGGGTAAAGGGAGAAACCGGGATTGAACAAGACCAAGATCCTCTTTTACTAGACGAACTCAATGTTCATGTCCTTCAAACGGGAACTGTAGTATTAAACTTGACACCTATAACCCCAAACAGGGGAAAATAATGAATCTGAAAAAACGGTACAGTAATCCCTCGTTGTACAAGATGGATACTTTCCAAGACCCCCAGTGGATGCCTGAAATCACAGATAGTACCAGACTATATATGTGTTTTCCTACATGCCCTGCAACATTTGCTACACAGTACCAGAGTTAATCTGTCCTGGGTGTTTTATGCTCTCATGCCTCTTTGCATCTCTATTCTTGCATTCGGAGGCTATTGTAAAGTAAAATAAAAGTTATTTGAAAACAAGCACTGAAATACCCTGCCAGTAGACTTGATAACCAAGATAGTTACTAAGTAACTAATGGGTAGGTAGTGTATACAGTGTGAATACACTAGGCAAAGGGAAGATTCAGTTTCCAGGTAGGACAGAGTGGGATATAGCAGGATGGCACGAGGTTTCATCATAATGATGACCATGGCACACACTTTAAAATGGCATGCCATTTAAAATTTATGAAGTTTATTGTTGAAATTTTCCATTTACTATTTCCTGACCATAATTTTAACCATGGATAACTGAAACCACAGATAGAAGGGAAACTACTATAATGTGAGCCTTAGAGGGAAGGCAGTTCTGGGAAGATGTCTTAAATAAATAAAATATTCAAATATACAAATATATACCACAAAGGTAAGATTAGAAATGAAGTTCTAACTTTCAAATTCACTCATCTGATGTGTTATGTACAAACCAAAGACAGTAAAATGAGGTAGAAAAGTAAGATTACATGTGTATGGCAGTTAGCAATAATGATAATTTACTCTGGGCCAGATACCATTCTAAACATTTTATATAAACACATGCATTTAGTCCTCAGAGTTCAACATACAGATGAGAAAACAGAGGCAGAGAGGTTAAATAACATGTCCAAGGTCATAGATAGAGGAAGCAGCCTAAATCAGGATGTGAACTTAGGCCCTGACTCTAAAGCAAAGATTCTCCACTTCATGCTACTCATGATTCATGGTGTGGGGGGCTTCCCTATGGGTTGTAGATGTTTATCAATTCCTGGCCTCTATCCACTGGATACCAGTAGTGACCCCTAATGTGGCAACCAAGTATGTTGAAGACAATGTCACCTGGAAGAGCAAATATCACCATTAGTTGTGAGCTAGTGTTCAGTGATGAGTTCTGCTGCAAATGATCAGGAACAATCTAACTGGAAAATAAGCTATAAACACAAGTCAAAAGAATAATGGATTAATAATAACAACCAAAAAAAAAAACAACTAAAGACCTCTTAAGCTGCATAACAAAAGTGTAACATTTTAACATTTTGGAGAAAGGGAGGCCACCCTCCCATCATATTCTGTACCAGTTAGACCACATCTTATCACACTGATTAAGGCTTTAAGGATTTTTAACAAATGCAGACTCATATGAAAGGACAATAGCCCAGCAATAACCATAGTGATAACAGAACAAGACAGCAGGTCCCATGAAGAACTACAGAAGGAACTGAGGGATATGTACAGTCCAGATGGCACGTGACAGGTACTGCTCTAGGCAAAAGGTCTTCGACATGTCCCATGTGCACCCAGATTATTAAACTCCATTAATGGAAGCTCTTCAACAATTCTTCTCTTGACCAAAGGAGCAAAGCGCAAGTCTAAGGCCTCCCAGAAGGGATATAGGACTAGGAATTCCTGCATTGGAAGAGGGTAGAAGTGGAAAGGTCAGGTTGGACTAGAGAGTCGTAACCTGAGGTTAAAAATCAAAAGTCTACAAGGGCCAGCCAATAGGTAACTTACATGAGTCAAACAAGCCTAAGTAATGGAACGAGGACTGTACAACTGGACCATGCAGAAGGAGCAACTGCCCCTCTACTGCAGTTGATAACTTTCATGCAGGAATGAGAACTCCAAGATACTAGATCTCATTGTTTTCAAGAGAACGTGGAAAGCTACATTTGTATGTAATAACCAGTGATTTTTAAAGGACTGCAATTAATTGAGCATTTCAAAACATTACATGCATCAAACAAAATAGATTCAGGGTCTTATGGAGAGGCTGTAACATGTCCCTTGAGGATATCCCTCTGCCACCATCTAATTCAGGTGGTAGATATGGCAGAACAGAAATTTAACAGATTCTAGACTTACTGTCACGTTGTCAGCAATTTGAATCAGCAGACTGGTCACTTCAAGTTCAAATTCAGACACACTGTGACCCATAATTAACCAATGGCATCTGGCAAATGATGCCAAAGGCTATTAAATCAGAAAGAGTTAAAATTTCCACTGCATACAATGTAAATGAGGAAGAACTCTTTTCTTCTAAAAGGCACATCTTATTTTTGTAGGTTGCACATGAAAGTGAGTCAGAAAAAAGACATGGGGTTGCCTCATGTGGCAGTTAGGTTCTGTCATGAGAAGGTCACCCACAATCTGAGTTGGTAAACAACTTCAAAACTCTTCCCTAATTCTCTAAAACTTAGTCAGAGATCAACTAGGGAAAGTTCAAGAGCCTCCTGTGAGAGAGAAGCTTCACTAAGGGAAACAGTTCTATTCAACTCTGGTCCACAGTCCTCTCTGGAAATTCTGCTGCCATGTGTAGATTTTCCATTATCTATAGATCTTTGCGCTCACAGATATCTGTGCACCCATAGCCAGGACAAAAGCCAATCTGTCCAAAGGAAAAAAAGAGATTTTGATATTTTTCCAATCCCCAGCTTCAAATATCCCATTTTTAATTTTCCCCGAACACATTCAACTTTCAAAATGTAGGCAGCTATTGTTTTTAGCATTAATAATACTGAAATTTTATGATGGTGAGTTTTATAGGTAACTCTTAGTTAAGGGTTTTCAAACCTCTGAACAGAGAATATTTTCTATGTATAACAAGTTATATTTATGGAGCAGAATAAAAATATGCATTGAAATTTATTAGAACAAGTTGTAAAACTACAGCGCAGATCATTCAAAGTAACACAATATTAGCAAATAGTAATAAATGTTATATTACCCAAATTACCAAGGGTATTGCTTATATGTCATTACAGGATAAATGGTCTAGACACCAATGCCAGCACCATTTGTGGATGGGGGCTATATTAACTTCCCACTGTAGCTCCAAAAAAGGAGCATATGCCCATTTACTACTGTCACCTTCCACTAGGTCACCATCAATAAACTTAGAGCTAGTCTCCTTCCTCCTCTTTCCTTAGAATTCATTCTCCACACTGCAACCACAGTGCTTTCATAGAAAACATGAATCTGTGATATGATGCCTCTGCTTAAACACCATTCTTGGCTTCTACTTTGCTTAGAAAAAACTCTAAATGGTTTGCTCCAGCCTGTGAGACTTAGCATGACCTGGCTTCTGCTTCCTTACTCCTCCAAGTCTCCTTCTCCCTAGCCTAGCCAGGGCCATGCTGGCCTTCCAACTGTGCTTCCCATACATGCCATTTATTCCCAGGACTTTTGTGCTTGTGATTCTTCTGCCAGAACCATCTGCCTTTCTTCCTGGGGCCTCATCGCATCTCAAGTCCATCAAGGAAGTCTCTCCTCCAAACTGAATCCAAGAAAAAGGGTCCCTCCCACCTGTTGAATATACACACCACCATTACTATCACCTCCACCACCACTGCCCCAAACATCACTATACCACAGCACTCAACTTTTCTTCAGGGTGTGTACCACTACATGAACTCATCTAGCTCATCTGTCCATTCTAGAATGTGAACTTCGTGACAGCAGATAGCTTATGTATCTTACTCATTGCTCTATACTAAGTTTCTGGCACATAGGTGCTGCTCAATAAATATTTTTGACATGAATAAATGACTGAACACAGTTTTACTAGGAATCAGCTGTTTACTTAATTCAATGAATATTCTTACAGAAAAATGTTTTCTTTCTTCTCAACTACTGCTTATTTAAAAAAAAAAAAACTATAAGCCTATATTTATCAGCCTGTTTTTTGAGGGCATATCACAAGCATATGGCTTAACGGGGCAAGGCAGTGAGAATCCTCTGTTCATGCCTTCAAACTACAAAGCTACACCAGAATTCTGGAACAATATGACTTTAGAACTAAATGGTCCCCTTCAACTTCTTTAAGACTGAGGGTACTTTCTCTTCAATGCTTGGCTTTACTCAAAACTTCTCAGTATCTCCAGGGGTCAATCTGAATGTCTTTCAAATTTCATGAATCATGGGGTGGGGGTGGGGGTCAGGCTTAAGATAAATCAGAGTATAAAGAAACATCTTTCTTTTCAAGAAAACACCCATCTTTGAAGGTTTTGGGGAAAAAAAATACAGATTAAGGGGACTCCTAAATTTCATCTGGCCTTCTCAGAAGCTCCTATTCTAGTTTCTCAGGTACCTGTTTGGCCCTTTTCTTAATGCTCTATGCCAATAGAACCACAAAGACCTCAAAGAGAGGTATAAATTGTATTTGTGTATAAACAGAACCAGGTAAGAAAATATGTTCGGGCTCTGCATGTTCATTGGGACCAATGCACAGAGGGGAAATGAAGAAACTGCTGCCCTGATTTGACAGTTCTGTATGAGGAGAAAGTCTTGGGGCGCTGGCCAAACCTTTCATACCTCAGAGAGGAATTTCTCTACTGCGAAATGAAAGTCAGAATCAGATTAACCTCTTATCTAGCTCTGGTACTCAGTGGCTCTGCTGGTAGCAACAGTCTGTGGTGTTTGACTGTCCTGGCAGCTCTGAGTCTGATGTGCTCAGGTCAAGAAAGAGCCACATGGCCAGCAGCAGTTCCTGTGCACAAACCTCTGTTGGAGGGAAACTACCCTCAGTACCCAAGGGTCTGGTGCTGAGGTGACTTGCTGGAAAATGCTAAGTGGCAGGCTTCTACAGGACCACATTCTGCAAGGTCACCAGAATTTCCTCTGTGAGAAAATCTGCCTGGATGCTGGAAATTCTGAAGTGTCTCATGGCTAGAAGGCCATCTTTTTACTGACTAGTCCAATACTTAATGTCCTGATCCCCAAGTTCAGTGTTAGCCCCAAATACTTAATGCCCTGAGCCTCCAAGATTGTTAAAGCTTCAGGGGATACATTTTCCAGCTCCTACTCATATACCAGATTCCTAGTTCAGCATTCTCATTTGGGTCAAAGGTCATTTGTGCAAGTCTGATTTGTTAACATATGCCTCCCAAACCTGAATCTGTATGCCACCTTTTAGGTGGCAAGTCCCTATGTATGAGTCAGATACAACTCGCCTTCCTCCTTTACCACCTGTGCAGAAATTCTGAGACCCACAGGCCCGAAGGAAAGTCCAAACTTTTCCAGTTGAGGAGACAGAAACTTCCATCAAAAGTTCCAGGAGATAATGAAGAAGACAATGTTTTCTATTATCTGTTTTTGATTGGCCTTTTGCAAAAGGAGCCTCATCTCGGACTCAAGGTAACAAAACAAAACACCTTTATCTTATCTGGAAGGGAGTGGGATGATCTAGGCAGGGGCTGTATTGCTTTGTTTTTGTAACTTTGTTCCTACAGCGGCTTCTTGGAAATGGGCTCCGAAAGAAAAAATTCCCGAAAGGTGTATGAGTGTGTGTATGCGCGCGCCTGTCTCGGTAGGAGATCTGTGGATTTAAAAAAAAAAAAAAAAAAAACTCCTCTAATTCCCGCTTCGCCCAGCCAGATTCTCCCCCTTAGCACCCTATACTCAGGGCTACTTCCTCTGAAAAAGGCTTGGGATCTGCCACTCTCCTCAAGAAACAAGTTTGGCTCTGTTAGCTAGAGCTTCAGGGACTGAGCCCAGGACCAGCTGGAGAGCTCTGCAGCTCCCCCTAGCCCGCCCGAGCGGGTGGCGGTCCTGGCTCCCCACACCAGCGCAGCCGGAGTCTGCGTTAGAGGAATGCTCCCGCGCTTCTCCTGGGGCTCCCGCCCGCCCTGGGGACCCCTCCTCACCTGGCGCTGCGCTGTGCCACTTGCGGAAACCCGGATCCCTGGGCAGACAGACGGGACTGAGGACACACCAAATCCGATTGCTTCTCGCCGCCAGCACTACTAGCCTCTAGCCATGCGTTGTCACTGTGGTCACTGCGCCCTCCGCCCTCTGCGTGGCCCTATGGTCCGACCCTCTCCTCCCCCGGCTTGGCGGGAGGAGGGACGGGGAGGAGCGTGCGACCGCCGGCCTCGCACAAACAGCTGCAGCTCGGCTTGCGAGCCTGTTCGGGTGCACTCTGCACTCTCTCCTGCTGGGGAACCCGCAACCTGGACCCCCCGGGAGCCTCCCCCGCCTCGGGATGGGTCCCCGCAGTGCCTCCGACAGTGCTAAGCTCTCGACGTACTGTTCACACACTAGATTCTCATTAGGTCTGTTTCCTGCTTAACTCATCCACATCAAGCCTGTCTTGCTAGTTTCATCTGTTCTCTAAATTCACAAAGATCACTAAATGATTCTGCGCTCATCTGTCATCTGAAATGCACGGTGCATCACGCTTGTACATACATTGTACACTGAACGCCAGTTTGGAAGTTGTGTGGACTGGGCTCCAGCTTGGAAAGCCTGCAGTGGTGTGTGGTGTCAGTCTCCTTTCTTTGTGCCAAGGAAATGCATTTGTGAGTTGGGGGAAAATGGTGTTATAAGGGGACATGTTACAATACAGCCCAGTTTAACCCGGAGTTATTTGAGATTTAACTGAAACTCCTTCATTTTCCAATGTTGGCTCCTCTATCCACTTTCTGATAAAAGCATACGCTTTTAAAGCTTTAGTCAGAAACTCAGATAAAATAGAGATTTATGTGTGGTGTTATTAAAATTTTGTATTTTTAAAATAGTAGTTTGTCATTGGCAAATTGACAGAACTGGAGATGACATTTTATTTATTTATTTAGTAAATTTTATTCTGAGCACTGTAGTAAGAAGGCGAGGACTGTAGCTCGTTTCATTTTTCAGTGGTGTGATCTTGGGCAAGTCTGTTATCATCTCAGATTTCTCATCTGTAAAACACAGGTAGTCAGTCAGAAGTACCTTGTGAGAATGAAATGCCACTACATGTGAAATGCTTAGGACAGAACCTGGCATATGGGAAACATTCACTCAATATGTGGAATCTAATATTAATAGCTGCAAAGAAGCAGTGACTTATTTAAACATAACAATAAATGAAAATTTAGGTAAAACTGTATCAGCCTAGTGACAATTTCACTGTACTTCCTGTTAGAGCCGCCTGTGATAAACTGCCCCAGAATGTTAATTTCAAAGAGTACATTATACCCCACCAAAGAAAACTCTTAAGGCCCATCTTTGATTGATCTTAAGACCAGACCAAGAAGTTGGAGACTTTCAAGGCTTTGAGGAATGGTCCTGAAAACAATAATGAAATATTTTATTCACCTCTCTTACTGCCAGCAACATACCATCTCCTTCAATCATCAGATTACTTTTCCGGGAAGGGAATCCCAGAGTGATTGGCATTTGTTAGGTTAATAACTTGAGGAGATGTCCAGTGTAGTGTTCCTAGATTTAGCAAACAAACAACAAACAAACAAACAAGAAATGCAGGACTGTCAGTTGAATTTGAATTTCACATAAACAACAAATAACTTTTTGGTATGTCTTATGCAATATTTGGAACATACTCGACAAAATTATTTGTTGTTTACCTGAAATTCAAATTTAACTGGGCTTCCTGCCATATCTGACAATCCTAATAAATGGAATTAGTAAAGAATATTCCTCACATTCCAAAAAGACAAGTCAACACAGGCAGATTAAAGGTGAATTTGATGTGGGTTATTTTAAAATTTTATGTGGTAAAGAAAAAGTGGAGTTGTGTTTATAAGTTGATTTGTTATTGAGCTACTTCTTACCTCTTAGTTTCTGCCCGTATCTCCACTGACAGCAATACTTACTTACTATTTAGTATAAGTAAAAGTGGTTGCTTTTTGCTTTATTCAATATATTGAATATAAATACAATAATGTATTCAGTGGGGTTTTATTTAAATAGTGTTTATTGAGGGCCAACTGCATGTCAGGTACCATTTCACAAATGAATAAGACAAAAGTTCATGTCTGGAGGATAAGGAAATTTTAAAAAACCCAAAGTGCTACCCTATCTAGGTAAATACAGAAAGGTGGGTGTTCAGTGAAGTGAGTTAATTGTCCTAGGAAAGGTGTGGAAACCAAGGATGGGATCCATTGCATGGGATCCAATAAAAAAAACTGCTCCAACCAGAATGAGCAGAAGAGTAAAGACCCAGGATGGCAGTTGTGCGTAAGTCTGGGAAGCAGCTCATCGTTGAGTGGAGTAGGAAAGCTTCGGGGAGGTAAATGGAAATCCTTGAGATTATTACATGGGGATGGAATGCAAAGAAAAAAATTGGGACTATATTTTTCCACTTTAAAGTATACATTTAAAATTAAATCCAGGAACTGCAAGAGGAAAACATCCAGAAAAGGCCTGATGCAGCTTATGATGGATTGATCTGAACCTACAGGAGTATCTCAAACAGGAGACCCCATTTCAACCTGAAATCTAAGAATATTCTCCAAATGGCCCAGAGAAGGAAGTATAATCAGAAGACTGTGCTCAGCTACAGGAAACAGGTTTTATGCAGTCTAATCATAGCAGCACTGCTTGTTGGTTTATAACCTTTAGAATCACATTATAAACAAGCCAAAGAAGGATTAATGTGACTATAGGCAAAATGTTAGTCAAAAATGATTATTTTTTTTTTAAATGTGCAAGTAAAAGTAGATAGCAGGATGTAGGAGTAGGGAGAAAAGGTTGAGTTACTAAGGTGCTCGGTTTAGAAAGTAGAGAATCAGAAGATACTGCAGCAACTTTGCAGAGGAGAGAACACTGGGGGCTGGGCATAGAGAGGGATCTCTGTCAGGAGTAGAGGGGCCAGAATGTATGTGAGCTAAATCTTTGATTTGCCTAGAAGAAATTGGGTAGGAAGGGCCTACCATGGTGCACCAAGAAATAATGACATATCAGGATCTTTTGAAAATAGGAAAATACCCACCAGAAATCCAAAACATAAATTATTAAGAGTTTGGGGAATGGGACTGGAGTTGGGGTGAGGGTTACAGTGGGCTAAAGTGGGGGACTCATTTTTCTTTTTTAGTACTTTAGTACTTTTGAACAATTTGAACTATATGCATGATGACATTGAATAAATATTTAAAACTTTTGAAGACTAGAAATTTGTGAAAAGGAAGACTTAAGAAAATGGCTTTCAAGAATCAGTAAGACTAAAAAGAGCATGCTACAGGGACACTGCTACATGGATGTTCATAGCAGCACAATTCACAATAGCAAGACTGTGGAACCAACCTAGATGCCCTTCAATAGACGAATGGATAAAAAAAAATGTGGCATTTATACACAATGGAGTATTACTCTGCATTAAAAAATGATAAAATCATAGAATTTGCAGGGAAATGGATGGCATTAGAGCAGATTATGCTAAGTGAAGCTAGCCAATCCCTAAAAAGCAAATGCCAAATGTCTTCTTTGATATAAGGAGAGTAACTGGGAACAGAGTAGGGACGAAGAGCATGAGAAGAAGATTAACATTAAACAGGGATGAGAGGTGGGAGGGAAAGGGAGAGAGAAGGGAAATTGCATGGAAATGCAAGGAGACCCTCAGGGTTATACAAAATTACATACAAGAGGAAGTGAGGGGAAAGGGAAAAATAATACAAGGGGGAGAAATGAATGACAGTAGAGGGGGTAGAGAGAGAAGAGGGGAGGGGAGGGGAGGCGAGGGGGGATAGTAGAGGATAGGAAAGGCAGCAGAATACAACAGACACTAGTATGGCAATATGTAAATCAATGGATGTGTAACCGATGTGATTCTGCAATCTGTATACGGGGTAAAAATGGGAGTTCATAACCCACTTGAATCAAAGTGTGAAATATGATATGTCAAGAACTATGTAATGTTTTGAACAACCAACAATAAAAAATTTTAAAAAAAAAGAATCAGTAAGAGTTAATCTGGAAGAAAAAGAGAGTTTTCTGTAGAAAATGGGACTGCATGATCAAAGGCACATGGGCCTCAAAGTGAATGGCACACCTGGGGAATGTCCAGGTCTCCATGATGGCATTGGGTATATGGTTGAGGCAGAGAAGAAGGTAAGAATGAAAGGGTGAGCTGGAGCTACTAGAAGAGTCCTCTAAGCAATGCGGCTGAGTTTAGACAGTGAGCATCTCCAGGACAGGAATCATTTTTATTCCTCTGCATCCAGTATAGAGCCTAACACTAACATTCACCCAATAAATGCTTACAGAATGAATGAAAAAACTTACAGGCATATAAGTAAATTATATAAGTATTTATAGGCATATCAGAGTTTTTAAGTGTAGTATTATTCTTATTTTTAGAAAATAATTTTATACTAAAAAAGATGAATTGAGGAAAAAAAAGCAATGAATTAGGAGGCTATTAAGTGAAAGGTAATGATGTAAACCACAATACTGGCATTGGAATGGAGATTGAAAGTATAAACCAGGCAAAAACAGACACAAAAGATCAAGAAGGGGAGTAAGTCCCATATATCCCTGAGATCTCTAGCTGCGGAAATCAGATAGATGATGAAGCCCCTAGTTGATGAAAGAAAACAAGGAAAATGAACAGGTTGTCAAAGTAAGGTAACAAACGCAGTTCTGCATATACTGAATTTTAAAGCTCCAAGGATGATGTTTTTTTAAAATTGTAGGCCTTGGGCCATTAATAGCTTATGAAGTCTATGTGGTTCATTGAGGCATTATCCCACCCCCCAATGAAATGAAACATGATAAATTTCAAAGTACATCACATGTGGTAAAGTGTTGATCCACAAACTTGTATTTTTATTGCATATATATGTATGTATCTGTTGTAAAATTAATTTCCTGTCATGTGGTAAAAGCAATGTTTGAGAGCTTTTACCCTCGGACACACAGGCAGAAGCAGTGGTAGATGTCAACTTCCATCTGCTCAAAAGGGTCACCTGGGCACTCAGTCTGCATTTAGTGACTTCCCATTGTGCCTTTTAAAATATTTTATTTTTTAATATTTTATTTTTAGTAGATGGCAAAACACCCCCTTTTTATATGTCTATTTTTTTTTTAATTTGGGGCTGAGGATCAGTCCCAGTGCCTCACATGTAACAGGCAAACATTCTACCACTGAGCCACAACCCCAACCCTTCCATGTGTCTTAGTCCGTGTTCTGTTATTATAGTAGAATACCACAGACTGGATAAACTAGAATCAATATGAGTTTATTTGGCTTATGGTTCTAATACCTGGGAAGTCCAAGATCATGACACTGGCATCTGGCAGGAGCCTTTGCACTGTGTCATGACATGGCAGGACAAGCGAGCACACAGTAGGCAGAAAGGGAAAAATCAGGCCCATCTCATCCTTTTTTTTTTTAAATCAGGAACTCAGTCCATGATAACAGCGTTAATCCATTCTCGAGGTGGAGCCCTCATGGTCTAATCACATCTTAAAGGCCTTATCTCTTAAAACTGTTATAGTGGCAATTGTATTTTAACATGAGTTTAGGAGGAGACATTGAACGCCATAAAACACTGAAAGCTTAAAATTATCTGTAGTTGGAGACTTCATACACAGAAATTGGCAAACACAACAAAATAGGAATGTGTCCCCCAGCCTGGGATTCCCACCTGCTCCAAGCAGTCACATCTCTAGTCAGAACCATCTCATAGGTCCTTAATCATACAAGTCTGAAGCTCAATGTGGAGAAAGAAGTTATTTATTTGGAAGTTGTTTATTAGTGTGTGGGATTAACAAGTGCTTGTAGAAAAAGAAAAACTCTAAGGCCACCTCATTCAGGCAAAGTTGGAGGAAGAAGAGCTAGTGAGATTTTCAATTCTGATCAAAGTGAGGATGGAAATTGGGTTTGAGACACTCTTAGATGTCAAGAAAGAAAAGGGGCTTTTAAAGGCAAGTAGGATCAACACTGCTGATTCAATAGGGTGGATGGAAAAGGAAGAGAAGGCTTTAGCAATTGGGAGGGCATTGGTGGCCTTTAAATTAACATATTAGTCTATGGGAGTGAATGTAGGAAGCGGAAAAAAGGAGTAGAGATGAGGATACAATTTTTAAAGACATTGTGTGGAGAAAGAAAGGAAAGAGAATCTGGCTGTAGTTGAGGAAAAAAAAAGAATGAGGAGGGTAAAAATCTGAAACATGGTAATAGAACCTTCCAGGAGGTCAGAGCTTTCTTAACCTCACCTACGCCATGATGGCTGGAATTCACTTGTTCATCCTGAATTGGATCATGTGGTGATGCATTTTTCCTGGTGACATTGATCAGTCTGGGAATGAGATCACAGAAGAGAGTTTTCTGGGATTAGAAACTGGGAGAGTAGATTGACCCAAGGCAAAGAAAATGAGGGAGTTTGTTAACTTAAAAGATAAGTTTTTGTAGTTAGGATGTAATGTACTCATGTCAATTCATATTACTGGAAATCTAAACAAATCAGAATAGTAAAAATAGAAAGTGGGGGTCCTCCATGGCCCCACCTCATGAAATAAGTGCATAACAATCCGGTATAGTCTTCTAGATGCTCTTCTAGATTAAGAGGAACATCCTGGCCTTGAGTCCAAATCTACCTGTCCTAGCTCTAAGGCCTCGGTCAAGTCACACACCTCAGTTTCCTAATCTCTAAGATGCAAATAATAGCACCTTCATCCTAAGGTTGTAGTAAGGATTAAAAGAGATAATGCCTATAAAGTAGAATACTGTTTGGCAAAATACTTCTCTAAATGTGATGGATGTGTAATCATTTTGCTTCCCCATTGACAAACTACCAATGTTTCCCATAGTATACTGGGAGAAATAAAGTCCAGCTGTCCTGATGTGACACTAGTGCCTTATATATGTGAATATGTACATGAATATATGAATATTTGCAAAGAACTGAAAGTACTGCTGGGTTGAGTAGGTTGGAAGAACTTCCCTGGAGGCAGAGTGACAGCATGAGGAGGTATAATGTCATGGTCAGAGAATATACTTTGAGTTCCATGAGTGCAGAGGTGAAGTTCAGGGGACAATAGGTCCAGGATAGATATACCTCTTAGCTTCCAAAGTAGAGAAAAGATAAGGATTTTTTTATTCAATATTTTAGACAATTCCAAATTTCATTATCCAATTCTAGGCTGAGCCTTCACCCCTCATTAGCAGTGACATTATGAAATTAGTTTACTGAAGGACTCTTGAGCTGTGGATGTCATAATTGCCTTGTTTGTATGCATCTAGTCACTGGTCTCCATGACCTAGTTTGCCAAACCAGTCGCCAGGACATTTTTCCTTACCCAGGTCATTGAAAACACCCCTGCTGACTTTAGTCAAGATGTAGGAGGCATTGTGCTGAGTCCAAGACTCCCAGGCTTCTCTCAGTGGCATTGATTCAGTCATCCAACTCCTTTATCTGGTTGCTGAGTTACTTGATTCCACATTCACAAGGCTATTCATTGGCTCCTCCTGTTTCTACTGTTACACCCTAACTGAGGCCTTCCAAGGCTGTGTCCTTGATAGTCACAAAACGCTTCTTTGTTTATACATATCATACAAACTCATTTTAGGAAAATGGTGTTTATTACTAATTTAATGTACGTTCTCTGAAGCTTTTCTCCACATAAACAAATGCATGCATGTACACTGAAGTTATTGGTCATTTTTAGAAGTTATATTTTCATTAAGCAATAGAATACTAATATTTTATCAAAGCAACATATCCAGATCTACAGTATCAGCTTGAAAGGCAATATAATATTTCCACAAGAAACTTGCATTGTTTATCAGTCTTAATTTTGAAATTATACTTCAGTGAATATACTTGCAGCAAAGTATTTGTGCATGTTTTTAATTATTTTTTTATTTGTTTTAAATATCTAGAAATGGGTTTTCTGGATCAGGATATATGCATTCTTTTGTCTTCTATTTTCTTTTCACCCTTAGGTGTCCTTTGCCCCAGGACAAAGGACAATTTATGTTGTGGCAAAATTACTTCTCTAAAAGTGACAGCCTTGTAATCATTTTACTTCCCCCTTCAGAAACTGTCAATGTTTCCCATAGCACACTGGGAGAAATGAAGTCCAGCTATCCTGAGGTAGCATTGCAGGATGTGGCCTGAAGTTCCTTTTCTTTAGGTCTCTCATATTCAACTCAGTTTACATTCAGTCATTCTGGATTTCATGTCATGGCATCCCCTTTGCTAGAAGGATGCCCACTTTTGGGTTCTGAGTTCTGGTAGGAAGCAGGCAGTATGCTCAAACTGGATTATTTGACGCACATTTACTAAATGGACTGTTGACAAAGGTGACAGCAGAATTCAGGAAATGCAACAAGGCATAGTGTAGTGCCTTTGGTGAATGCTGACAGCCCTTACCTTCCATGGGCTTAAAGGAGCAAAAACAGAAAGCAGTAACTAGAACTTGGCACAGGTAACTCTGTGGAGAAGGTCGCCTGACAAGAGCTGTGACCTTCATAGCAAACCCATTGAAAGCCAGGCAGGAAGAAAGCCAAGGGAGTAAATATTCCAACCCCGTTTCTCATCTATACCCTAATCTCCTGCTGGAAATTGTCCAGCCCAGTTAGAAGCCAGAGCCCATGCATGATGCTGTCCTCCATGCAGGTCAGCCTCCAGGATGGAGAATGAAAGAGAGTGGATCTGATGAGAAAGATGTGGAAAATGTCCAGCACACCCACTTTCTCCTAACTGCTAGGTCTTAAAGTGATTTAATGCCTCTCAGGGCATTTAACATAGTCTCAATTACATTTTTTTGTGTGCAATATCTCATTTTCTCAATTAAGTTGACAAACTCTGTAAAAAGAGAGATGACCCTTTTCACATGCATTATCAGAGGTTCAAAAATATTTGCTGTGGATTTATCCCTCATAGAGATTCAACTGCCTCAAGGCAGTTGAGCTAGAGCATTCCCTTATCCCCAAGAGAAGTCAGAAAAGATAAATCTCTGAATGAGGGAGGCTAGGTTGAAGGGATACTAAATGCCAGGACAGAAATACAGAGTCCTTCTGTAAGCCCCATTCAAGAGTCAATGTGAGAGAGCTACACAGGCCCACATTCAGACTGCACAGTACACAGGAGAGGCTGAGAGGAGAACCACAGCAATGTCTGGGCAGGTGGTCTCTGATAGCAAAATGTCACCTTAGAGAAAATATGATCCATCCAGAAATCTGAACTCCCCTGAACAAGGTTTCATAAGCCTCCTGACAAATTGGTACACAGCTGGTGTTCAGTCGAGATGCTAGAATCCTATAACCAGCGCAGCCACCTCCTCCATTCTGATGCAAGGATGGTCCTAGTGGTGACCATCTGATGCAAGGATGGTCCCCCCATCCCAGAAGGCTTCTTAAAAATCTCCTAAAAGATGGTTAGAGACAGAAAGGTACAGATGCTCTGGTAACCACAAATGGAATCTGATTCTTGTCTTTTGGACCCAAGATGCAGGGAACCTCGTAGCCTCCCTGAGATCAGGGCTCTGACAGTAATGCCATCAAGCAATGAGTTTGATCTGTCTCTTACAACTGTCCACAGGAAGTAGAGACAGCTGTCTGAGTATGCTTCACTGAGGCCTCTGGGCCTCAGTTTCCTTTCTTGCAAACCACCTATATTTCAGGCTTGTTATTAAGATTGATGAAATAATATCCAGAAAACACCTAGGATAATGCCTGATTAACAAATACTCTATTCCCTGCTGCCACTCCCAGTTCTAATGACACCAACCATTCTGTCCACCTCATTGTGTTGCTTCTTTCATAAGCAATGGTTTGAAATGAACTACATCATTTCCTAGGCAGGAAGACCTCCCTTCAGTCACTTTTGCATATGGCTTTGACTTGCCCCTCAGGAGGCACTGTAGCACAGCAAATAAGGATACGACACAGCAGCCCCACCACCTGAGCTGTCCACCATTAGCTCTGTAACCTCAGGCAAGTCCATAGATTACTATATGTCTCAGTTTTCTTATTTGTGAAGCAGGATAATATTGGTGCCTACCCTACAAAATAAAAATTGACCAAGTGTGTTAAAGCACTTAAAACAAAACCTACATGGGTTTATTACTGTCATCTTTAGAATTGAAGGAGGTAGAAGAGAATGAAATCCTACTGTCCCAAACATAAGTCAATGGCAACTGAAAAGTATGCAAGGGGGTGGCAAAGCCACTCAGCCCACACTCCTGTGTTCCCTGAACTTGCAGACACTGCACATCTCTCTGTATGTGGAGGCTTAGCTGGGATGGGAAAGGGGTAAGTGATGAATTAAAACATTCTCAGTGTCACTTTTAAGTAAATAATTTAATGCTGATGGGTGTTAATATTTTCATACATAAAATGAGTTTTTGTCTCATTGTTTCCTAAATCCCTTCCTGATCTAGAGATGGCTTTTATTCTATGGAGAAAAGGCTTTATGGATGTCACCTTAGCCAGAAATTTTAGTTCTGATGCTTAAGCCGATGTGACCAATATTGCCCCTGGTGGCCTCTGTGACCTATCATGAGTAAGGCAAGGACAGTAGCGTGCAGATTTTTGACATTCATCTAGTTGGTCACAAGGTCTCACTAAAAACACTAAAAACACCCACCATATAATTGTGGACCCCATTAGCAGATCCTAATACTTACAATGAGTATAGAAATAATATTTTTATAATATCAGAATGATTGGTCTTATTTTTATATGACCTTGTATATTATTTAGGTCAAAAATTTTTTTTCATTTCAAAATATGGTAGAATGTTTTGACCTTTTGGGGTAAAGTCTTCTTTAAAAAAAATAATGCCAGTAGCTCACTTTTGACTTGTGAAAAATTCTGGAAGTCCCTACCTTAGGGTGTGTTACTCCCTGGCCCTCATGGCTTGTCAAGAAATTTGGTGTCAGACACCTTTTTTTAGGGGAAGGAAACACATAATAGGGTATCAGAGGGAATGGGACCCCAAACACATGCAGTTTACTGATGCCAACAGCTGTAGTTTCTCACCAGTTTCATCCCTTATCTCAAGTTGCTTTGTCCCTTATCACCAGGGAACTCAGTCCTTGTTCCCCTGCTTCACTCAACATATAGTAGCTACTCAGCAAGTATTTGTCCAGTGAAATCAGGCTGCTCTGTAACTGTTACAAAGCTTTGAAAGGGAGATGGAACACTAAGTTCTCTGAGTGATAAGGGTGCTGATGCAGTCTCTCCTAGGCATCAGTTATGGCTTGTAAAAGACACCTTTAAATTCTGTCCTCTGACATGGCTGACCACTCCCTTTTGTGTGACTATGTTCTCCCAGGTCCCATCCTTCCTCCCTAGAAATATTTACTAATTCTTCCTTTGCTACCAGATCCCAGGGAATGAAAGGCCTCAAGGCTTGGAGCCCCTCTCTTCATCTAATATTCTTAGATTATGTTAGATCTTATCTACACCTTTAAGTATCACTCATGTGCTGGTGATTTTCAAATATGTAACTTTAACCCCAAAGTTACAGAACTCTGGTTTCCTGCTTGATATTTGGATGTCTTGCATGGATCTCAAACATACATCAAACAGAACCCTTATTTTATATTACTCTTCTACTGGCCCCACCTGGCCCCACCCCACTCCCTTTTACAACACCAGTGTTGTCAGTTTCCAAGGGCCATCTTGACTCCTTCTGTTCCCTCACCACTCGTGTGTACTACATTGACAACTCCTGCCAGTTTTCCCTCCTGAATAACTTTGGTTTCACTCGTTTCTCTCCATCCCTATGGCCACAATCCACCAGGTTACCACTCTTTCTTATCTGGGCTTCTGCAGTGGCCTGCTCTGTGGTCCTCTTGCTTTCAGTCCCATTTTTCAGTCTCATTTAGACCATTCTCCATATAGAGCTAAAGGAACCTCTCCAGAAAATTTAAGCTGCACCATCTTTGTTGTTAAAAATCTTTCAATTTTTTTTTTCAATTTTCAACTCTTTGTATTTGGAATAAAATCCAAATTCCTCACCCTATCCCAGAAAACTCTAACCAACTTAGCACTTTTCTATACTAAATTCATCTTCTTCTACTTGCTATACTTCATAAACCAGCAGCATCTTCCTCTTGTTTATTCCTCACATAAGCCAAGCTGTGTTGCTGTCTGTGTGGACCCCCTTCCCCAGATCCTCAGATGCCTGGATTCTTCACCTATGCCAGGTCTCTGCTGAAATGTCACCTCCTCTATTAGCATCAGGAGAAGCAGAATATATAATTACAAGAAAGGGTTTATCAGATTAATTTATACTAGCAGAGGCTGGATAATCCCATGATGGCTGTCTGCAGGATAAAGTGCCCCAGAAACAAGTAAGTGCCCGGTCTAAGAAGCTGGAAGTCTCAGAACAAGGGGAACCAAGAATGCAGCCCCAGTCTAAGTCGAAGTCCCAGAAGCTTCCTATAGAGTTGTCTGTGCAAGTCTGCAGTGCAAGTCTGTGTTCAAAGGCTAAAGGAAGCTCCAAGAAGACAGGAGCACTGAGTGTCTTTTCCCTACAGGGCCCAGTGGAGTGTTTGGCATATACAAGGGCACTTGATAAATATATATGGGAAGAAAGGTAGGGAGACAAATGGAGCAAAGGAAAGAGAGAGGAAAAGGAAGAGAGGATGGAAGGGAGGGGAGGGGAGAGGGTAAGGAAGAAGGCTTTTCCGATCAGTGAGATCATAAATATAGATACTTGCTTTCAGCAAGGGGGGGAAAGGAGAGACAAGGAGAAAGCACTATAGATGTTTTTGTTCTTTTTGTCATTGTTGTTTAGGAATCTACCCTATATCAGATGATTTATAAATTATTCCAGTTAATCAATGAGATTATTATTCCACTTTTATTAATGAGAAAAAAAAAAAAAGAAGCTCTGCAAAGTTAAGGAATTTGCCAAAGATCTCACAGCCAGTTCTGAATGAGAGGGTCCCATGCTTTCCCCACCACACCACGGAGGTCAGACATCTCCTGTGTCTAAGTGACTACTAAACAGCTGACCTTCTTCACAGCCTGTGGATTGAAAACTGTTTTTTAAAAAATAATAATATTTAAATAATTTTTAATTTAAATAATATTTAATTTAAATTTTTAATTTAATTTATAAATAATTTTTTAAAAAATAATCAAATACTATTTGAAAGAACCTGGTGAGGTCCGGCACATTAGGACTGAAGTAGAAGGTAGAATTGCTAAAGAGTTTTGATATGAAGTAGAGCGGCAATCCCACTCCACCAGATACCTAGGGAAGCTGAACTTAATTGGCAAGCTTTCATGAGGAAGGAAGGGTCAGTTTCCATGGTGTAAGCACAACAATACTCCAGGCAGTTCAAGCTCCTGAAAAGAGCTCCCCGGGTTTCATACAAGCAAAGAGCTCCCTGGGTTTCATACAAGCAAAGAGCTCCCTGGGTTTCATACAAGCCTGTAAGTATTTTTACATTACCCCTCTCTTATTTACTATAGTAATACAGATCACTCACTTATTAGCCTCTGTATTGGTGAACTACTTTGCAAATTGACACACATCTACCAGAAAGATAGGAATTCAAGTGCACTTAACCAAATTCATAAGGATTCATGTCACGGAGAGTTTGCCAGATTTCAGTGGCCAATGACAAGTTAGTGAATTATATACATAAATTTGCAAATAAAGTTTGCATTTTTGTTCTTTAAAGAAAAACTTCTAATAGTTGTTTATTTTTAACAAATAGCTTTATTTAGCTATAATTCACATACCTAAAAATTGAATCCATCTAAAATGTACTATTCAGTGGTTTTAGAATATTTTAGAGTTGTGAAACCATTACCCACCACAATCTAATTTTAAAGTATTTCATCACTCCAAAAAGAAGTCCTGTGCTTACCAGCAGTCTTTCCTCTACCCACCCAGGTCCCAGCCCTAGGCAACTAATAATCTACATTTTGTCTCTATAGATTTGCCTATTCTGGGCATTTCACATAAATGGAAGTATCCAATCTTCTATGACTGGCTTTGTTCACTTGGCATGTTTCAAGATTCATCCATGAATCACGTCTCAGTACTTCCTTCCTTTTCATTATAAAATAATATTTCATTATGTGGATATTCCACATTTTATTTATCCATTCATCTGTTGCTGGGTATTTGGGATGTTTCCATTTTTCATCTGCCATTGAATAATGATTCTATGAACATTTATGTATAAATTTTTATTTGAATGTTTTCATTATTGTGGATATATACCCCAATTTATACTTTCTTTTTTTAAAATTTTTTTTAGATGTTGATGGACCTTTATTTTTTTATTCACTTACTTATATGGTGCTGAGGATTGAACCTAGTGCCTCACACATGCTAGATGAATGCTCAACCATTGAGCCACAACCCCAGCCCTGGAAAATTTATACTTTCTAATTTCAAAACTTACTATAGAGCTAAAATAACCAAGATTATGGTGGTACTAGCACAAGAATAGAAATCTAGAGCACTAGAGTAGAACTGAGAGTCTAAAAATAAATTCTGACATATATGCTTATTTTTTGACAAGTCTACCCTATATAAACTCAAAATGGGTCTTGGGCCTAAATGTAAGGCTCAAATTGCAAAACTTTCAAAGGAAATTTAGAGTAATAAATATTTGGGAGGTGGAGAAGCAACTTTATTTCTTTGTATGTGAATATCTCATTGTCTCAGCACCATTTATCAAAAGAGTTTTCTTTTCCCATTGCTTGGCCCTGGAGTGTTAACTGAAGTCAAGCAGTATGAGTCTTCCAACTTCATTCTTTCTCAAGATTATTTTGATTGTTCTGGGTTCCTTGCACTTCCATAGAATCTTCTAGGATCAGCTTTTCAATTTCTCTGGAAAAAACATTTTGCTGCACAATGAAAATTTCTACTTGAATTACAACACATTCATAGGAAGTTGTGCAATCACTTCAGTATCAACTTGAATGTGGAACAAACAGGGTAGGTTTAGTCTAAAATTGCTCAAAAGCTTGTATGGAAGGCAAATGAAAAGGCTCCTAGACACTGATTGAGAAATGGTTTTGCTTTTAGTGACACTTGCAGATTAGAAATACTAGTGTTTTTGTTTACCATTTTTACTATTAATCAAATCCAGTGTTTTCTAGTAAAGCAAATTTAAAAACTAAAATGCAGTTTGTGCCATCTTCTCTGTTACCCGGCAAGACATGTGTTGAGCACCTATATCCTATAACACCTAACCCTTGTTTTGCACACTTAGAGATTCTGATTCACTTTGGGCTGAGGTAGAGGCATCTTTGTTTTTAAGAATCTACTGACAATTCTATGGAGCTTCTCAGTGGAGACCAACTGCTGTCTCCTTGCTTCCCTCTCAGGTCTCCAATCGTGTTCCCTGCTAATCTATCTCCTACTTTTCAGCCAGAGAGATATGGCTACTCAAAGATGAACTAGAACTGCTATGGGGGCTTGTTATGAATGCAGACTCTCAGACCCCATCCCAGATCCACTGTGTCAGAATCTGCAATTAAACAAGATTACTAAATAATTTGTATAGACTAGAGGCTGCTAAACTCAGGTCTAAAAGTTGGATCTGGCTCATACCTATTTTGTAGGCCTGTGGCTACCACCTAAGGTGTCAGGCCTCCATGGGCGAGTGCTGTGAGGCCCCAAGAGCAAGTGCATGCTTCTCCCTTTATCCCTGATGCCTATTTTGCTCCTAGCACTTGCCTCTGCCACTTGTAGCTGTGCCTATTCACTGCTCAGGGCCCACTGGTGATGTTGGTAAAGGATTTCAAACACAGGCACGGCACATGGAGGGCCAAAGGCACATACTCCAAAGTGCAAGTTGTTCCAGCATGGAGGAATTTGCTGTTGGCAGCTGCTGGGACCACAATGGAATCTTAATAAGAGAGTTGGTGACTCTGAGCTGCTTTTTCTCCAGCCAGCTACCAACGTGGGATTGCCAACCTCTCCAGGAGGAGAGAGAGCTCACTGGAATCTGAGTAGCAATAAGGCAGAGAATGAAACTGAGCATCCCACTGACAATGCCTTTCTGCTGAGGCCCATCCTCTCTGCCCTGTGAATGTCTCCAGCTGAGGGTTACTGGGAACAAAGACGATGGAACAACTATTGCAGGCAAATAGGAAAGGGTAGGACATGGATTTTTACTCTTGTTATTTAACTTGCTTTTAAGTTCCCACTAGTAGTCTTGATTTTGTCTCTTGGTATAAAAATATTGCTGTCTGGATTTTTACAGAAAAAGGTTGCCAACCCTCAAGACTGAGGGACATTATTGTTGGAGCTGCTTACACTTCAGTATAAGCAATCCTGGCCACCAATGTGCTGTGCTTAGGTTGGGATCCTCTACGGTCACTTGCCAACTTGACTATAATTCACATACCATTGCATTTTTATTATGCTACTTCTCTGTCTCTCAGGCTATAGGGCTATTCTCACTTTCCAATGTGAATCAGATATACCTGGAGGGCTTACAACAACTTTGGCTGGGCTCCACCCTAGAGCTTCAGTAGGTCTGAGATTGAGTCCAAGAATTTGCACTTCTTATAAATCTTTGGTGGTGCTGCTGCTGCTGCTAGTCACAATTTGTAGGGTGAACTCCAGTCCCATCTCAAACTTGAGATCAGAGGTATCTTCAATGGCCACAACTCCTGTGGCCCTCTCTGCACTCTTGTTGTCCATTTCAGCTCCATATCTGTTTTATATCACCAGTTCTCAAACTTATTATTTTTTTAGTCTCAGAACTTCTTTACACTCTTAAAAATGATTGGGAACCCCAGAAAGCATTCATGTATGTGGATTATATCTATCAATATGTATGCTTTTAGAAGTTAAAACTAAGAATATCTTAAAATGTTAATTCATTTACAAAAGCTGCAATAAATCTATTACATAATAACATAAGTAATATCTTCATGAAAAAAATTATATTTTCCAGAATAACAAAAAATGTAAAAAGAGTGAGCTTGGTTTACCTTTTTTTTTTTAACCTTTTAAAATCACTGGCTTAATAAGAAGACATCTGGATTCTTGGGTCAGTTTCTACATTCACTTTGTTCTGTTGGAAGTGTATAAAGAAATCTGGCTTCCAACAGATATAAAGTTAGAAAGAGAGAAGTATTTTATAGATTTCCACATAATTGTGGATTTTCTCCTTTGATACTACACCCAAACTAGACAGATAGTAGTGCCCTACATTTTAGTTTCGATGTGGAGTTGAAGTGATATCCAGGCAGTTTCCTTACTCTGATTTATTAAAGTCTTTTCCATCTTGAATGGATCTCTTTACTCATGTCTGATTTTGCAACATCCTCCACTTGTTGTATGAAAAATATTGGTCCAGGGGGTGAAGAACATTTTCCAAATGTTGACATACTTCATTACACAATATCTTAAAATTGCATTTATTGAATCACATGATTAATGGTAGGATCTAATAAACATAATTTTTATTGATTCGTTAAGAATGTTCCTATGAAACTGGCCTTTTTTTTTTCTTGGAGGGTGTGGTGAACAGCTTGATTACAGTCCAGTTTGCTGTCACAGCCTAACTTTCTATGAAGGAAAGTTTTCTCTGCCTTCTCTTTGGAACCATCAGGAAAATTGTCATCAAGGGGAACAAGGCCAAGAACATCTTAATATTATAATGAAATAGTTTTTCATTTCATAGATTCCCTGAAGAAGTCTAAGGAATTTCTAAGCATCTTAGACTACAACGTGAGAACTACTGTTTTAAGGCATAATATTAATACCAGTTTTTAGCTATGTTATTTGTCTGTTTGTGTGTTGCCCCCTCCCCACCTGGTGTGCAATAGTATTTAATTTCCATAGAGCTCTGGGCCCAGTACATACCTTTCACATGGATTCTCATTGTCTCATAATCCTAGATGTTTATACCCATTCTACAGATGAGAAAGACACAGAATTATATAAATAACTTTAGGTAACACTACTAGAATTTTGAAGTGGGAGTGGGAAATAGTGCTGGAAGGTGGTTTGAGGCCAGTCCATGAGTGTAGACATAATTCAGTGTGCAGTGGGAGCCATCAGTAGTTTTGGGGGTAGGGGACTGGCATGCAGTAACCACAGTAGCTAAGATCCAAGTCCACATTCAGCAGAGACCACACACCAGGCAATCCTAGCCGCAAATGCATGAGGCAGGAAAGAAAATCCACAACACAAAACTCTGTGGAGCACTTGCTAGGAATTAAGGACTGTAATCGAATTTCCTAAATGACGTGTCTCTCCCACAGTTTCTGTCATGGAATTGACCAAAATATCAAACCTGACAAAGCTCCACCAAGCTGTGGCTCTGCGGGACTACAATTTAGTAAAGAGGATTTTGAAGAAAGGTCTTTGTGACCCAAACTACAAGGATGTCGACTGGAATGACCGGACCCCCCTTCACTGGGCTTCAATCAAAGGTGGGTGGGCGATGCCTTAGTAGATCCACCCCTGTGAGCCCACCATTCAGTCTACAGGCTGTGTTACTGAGTAGAAAAAAATATTTTTCTGGAGCTAGATGGAGCATTTCAATCATCACCCCTTACCCACATTAGCAAATTTAGTTTGTTATTTAATGTCTCTGGGCCTCAGTTTATGCTTCTATATAATGGGGGTAGTAATGTTACAGTGGAGTGATAGGCATTCAGTAAGATAGTGGGTATACAACACCTAGCATATAATCTGCTCTTAATTAATATTAGTCTTTTGCCATTTCCAAAACCACCTTCAGAGAGTACTTGTCACCTGCTGGCCACTGGACTGTGTACTTTATCTTTGTGGGTTCACTTGTACTTCTCAAACGTCCA